>NW_009614676.1:0-39947 GCF_000690535.1 Cariama cristata | reverse complement strand
GGCTCCGGTGCTCGTGGTGGGTGGGTGGGGTAGGAGGCAGCTCCGAGGGCAGGGACAGGAAATTTCCCTAAATCCTCTTTAATCCCTAAGGACACTCATGTGTCACAGAGCAAGAATCAGCCTGTGGAGCATCATTGTTAACTTAAAAAATACCCACCACAAACTTCCCCAGCTATAAAAGAAACGAGCCGAAACCATCCCAGAAGAGCAGCGTTTTCAGTCGGTGGCCAGCTCTGTAAACTGGCGGTCCTGGGCTGTAATTTCCTCAAGTGTCTCATTTCTCTCCCTCGCAAAAGGGAGCCGGAAAAATCCCCTTTCTCTCTTTCTTTCTCTCCTTCTCACAGTCGCTCTTTGCGTAAGGCCGTACCTAATAATTATTCAGGGAAACATTATGTTGACACTACTGTTTAGAAAATAAGAAAGGGTTTTTAAAGCTAGAGAATAACATCGTGACCATATAGCACTAGTGAATGATTAAAAATTTAGATGACTGCCTTTGAAACAATAAAAAGCTTTCGAAGCTTCTTAATGAGCAGCTATCAGAAATAAAGCATTTAAAACTTCAGAAAGTGCCTCTGTGGAAATTTCATTGTCTTTGATGCTGTAAAATAACTGCAGGGTGGATTCATTTCAAGTTCTTTTTAGCATACTGGTCGTTTAGAAATATTGGGAGATATCTTTCTTAGCAATATGTGGGGAAAACAATGTCTTGGTCGCTTTCATTTATCTGCAATTTGACAGGAGTGCAGTTTATTAACTTGAAAAGAGACAGATACATTATCTGAAACACAGAGAGTATAGTGGGTATTGCCTCCTTTTTATACCAGTGGGAGTCCATGACACTTTGAACTTGCTCACCATTAAACGCCTTCCTGAGTTGTTGAAGAGGCCTTTAAAAAGGGAGCCTGTGCATTTATGATGTAAATTCGTTATTTTGACAGTCTTTGAAATCTGTCATATTCACGTCCAATTTAATGCACCGCAAAAAATTCTTTTCTTTTAAAATACTTTTCTTTTAAGATTTCAAAGCCATTTTCATGTAGAAAACTATTGTTATACCTAATATATCCTGAAAGTGTTTTAGCAAAGGAACTTATATGATTCTGTTTTAAGTCATGTCAGGTTTTAAAACATGTCATTTCTTCAAATAAGCTTTGACCATGCTATCTTTTTTTTTCATTAGTTAAAGTGCACTTGATTTCCACGGATACAATTAGTCAGAATATCTGCTATGGTATCATCATCGGATCAAATGGGGTTCTTTCAGGCTGTATTCGGCGGAGCAATTGCCCACATATCTGAGATCAATACAGCCCAGCACACAGGTAGACAGATGCAGGGAGATGAGGGCTGGTTGGGAAAGTCGAGAATTGTACTGAAGCACAGCATATTTAACGAGAACCTGGACCGCTGGGAAAATTAAATCGCTCCTTTTAAAATGATGAGCTGTGAGTATTTACTCTAAACGTGGAGTGGGGCGAGGAGGAGCAGGACGGGAGGGGGGCTGCCCAGCAGCTGATGGAATCCAAGTTCAGTTTAATTCTGGTCGAACCCAAGCCTCATACATTTCAACTCCATCTTCAATCCAAACAAACCTCCTTAGGCTCGCTAATCCTTATTACACAGTGGATTTTAGCTGTACCTGCACTTCTTTATCAGTTTGCAAGATATTTTCAGCCGGTACAGAGGTCTTCATGCAGCTCTGCTTCAAAGCTGTGTACAGAGGGGGTTCTGTACAGAGTTTCAGAGAGTGTTTACAGATGCCTTATCACTTTGGGAGAGGAGGTTGGTGGGCAGGGGGAACACATTTCTCCAAAGCAGCGCAGAATCATCCTAATCTAGGGAAACGATCAAATAAGAGTTTCAAAGATCTCCTACTACAAAGGAAGGCATTAAGCTCACTCGTTGCCTGCCCAGACTCCTGGGCTGTTTTGGAATACATGGAAATATGTCTGTTGTACGAAGGAACCTTCCACTGATGGTTTAAGCACCATTTCACATGTCCCCAGTAGCTGGGTTTAAAATGCAGTGTATCATGAGCAAGATAAACCAGGAGAATCATTACTTCAGTGGCATTTAACCCTATAATTGGGTGGTTTTTTTCAGCACTGATTTTATAAGGTCACCCTGTTATTTCCTTTGCTGGCTGGCTTGTGATGGTGCTCTCACATGTTATTACTCTCTTCCATCACAAGGAATGATATTTTGGGACTGAAAGGGCGAGAGATGTGTAAGGACTGTCCTTTCCCACACTGTGATTGTCTGAAAGCTTCAAATAGTCAAAGGCCAAGTGTAAGCGTGTTTCAGATGGTGTCTCTGGGGCAGAAATCCCACCTGGTCTAGGGGTAGGAAAGAACTATAAGGACCTGATCATTTTATAGTCAGATCGCCTTCTCACTCTGCAAATGTAGGATATGCTCTCCTGATAGAGCTTGTATCAGATAATAAACCAATACTACACTTGATCTCAGCAAAAAAGGCCATTAAATCTCACAACTTGAAAAAGGTAGCTTGATCCTTGAAGCAGGGATTCCTGCAGCGTTTGCTGCCTGCTAACCCGATGGCCTGGCTGTGCTTGTTCACAGAATTCATTTCTGCTATCATTTCCCCGAGTTTTGGATTTCGTTGGCACGAGCAAAACCTTGGGCTGCATGAGAAAATACTTTGAAACGGTGCCTAATTGACTTGGGTCTGGTTCAGAATATAGTACACCATATAAACCACCATAACATCAATCAGAGGGAGAAAGGATGTCCCCATGTTTGGCTTAAACTACAGGGTATTTCCTTTGCCGAAAGCACTTTAATCACACTTAAGTATAGGTTTGTTGTGGCAAAAAAGACTGACCCATTCCAGTCGTTGATTTTTCCCACAGAAGGAAACTTCTGCAAGGCAGCCTCTCCAGTGAAACGTCCCAGGGTTCGTTGCACCAGCTGCATTGACTTCACCACCCTTATCGTATCTCTCCTCTTTTTTGCTCTGCACTCCCACAGTAAAAGGCATGTTTCCATGGTCTGCAGGAGTATTGTTTCCATCCAAGTTTGACGGTGGTAAACTTAGTCTCTGGGATCTACGCTCCCCCCTCTTCCTAGGTTTTATGCTCTTTCCCCTCGCCTCCCCCTCTCCAATTAGTGCTCGTTAGCTCTGATAGTGCCTCCCTGGTAGAGAAGAAACAGGAGCCAGTTGTTATGAATACAAAAAAGGTTAATTCAAGGACATTACTGAAGACAAAGCCTGTGGTTCTCTTGGGCATGCCTACCTGGCACAATGGAGCCCATCTGCACTCAAAATTCCAGCACCTTGATGCCCCTACACTTTCATAGATGAACTAATCACGTCATTAATGACTATCGTTGTCAAACACAACTGTTCGGTTTAAATGTCTCAGGTTTTGGTCATGCACGTGTCAGACACCCAACACTATCAGTAAGTTTTGAGTAATCTCTGTGAAAACCAGGGCCCCAAACCTAAGCAATCAGAAACCGCATTTGGAAATCCACGCCAATAGCTACTGTTATAAACTATCCAAGGGCCCAATCCTGCTGTTATAGCAACAGCTCAGTGACAACAACATGTGGGTTTAGGCTGATTCTAGAAAAAGTGAAGCTGCAGACTATGTTATTAGTGTACACTGCCATAGTTGGAATTACTAAGAAATCAAAGTCCTGCCTGGGCACGCAGAAAGCAATCAGTAATCTCTGGTTCAGTCACCATCTCCATTGCACAGCACATACCAGAACCTTGCTGCTTTTTTTTATCTTTCACTTCCCATGGAACAGTAGTGATTTGCTTACTAATATCAGCAAGAGAGAGAAGAGGAGAAAGGGGGGAAGAAGCACATGTTAAGCCACTCTGATAAATTAGACATACAGCAGGAGAAAGGATGAGAACTGTGAACAAGAATAAAAGCATGATTCTCTAAGAAAGCCGTATGAAAGCCCATGACATGTTGTAGATCATTCTCATACACTTGTGTGCAGACAGCAGCACAAACACATAAATGACAATTATGTCCCAGCTGACACCAGCCTCAATTTCTAACCCCTTGAGATACCACCTCTGGGAATAGTAATGAAATCAGAATTTTACTGGAAGGATGTTTCAGTGATAATTCCAGTTGGACAAAGCTAGCTACTGAATCACACACACGTACGTCAAAAAGGACGGAAAGAGCCTTCCCCACGCAGCTGTAGCCACCATCCCGCCTCTGTCTTATACAAGAGGGGCTGTTAGCTCTCGTGTATCGCCTGGTGGGAGCCACCACGTTACCGACGACAACAGGAGCTGTTCTGTATATGCCCAGGTCCAAACCAGCTTGGAGTGAGGTGTTAAACCCACTGCCTTCAACCTTACATGAGAACTGACTGCAAGTGCAGAGCTCTTAAGAGTAATGTGTTTTGGCAAGAAACCCCACTTAATAGGCAGGCTGCTGAATCCTGCACTCCCTGCAATTTCTAAACAACTTTCAGGCATAGCCAAAGTCCTGCCCAAAAGGGAAAACCAGCTGCTTCCAGGGAACACCACAAGGAGCAAACGTTATCCTGTAGCCCTGTGTCCCAGACGTGCAGCCGTGTGCCCAAACCCAAAGTCCTGTACTTCACATTGGCGCTTCTGGGACTGGAAGGAACAACAACTCAAGCTTATTTAGGAAAGAACAGTTCATCTTAATGCAAACATTGCCCAACCATGTGAAAGGGCTCAGCGCCTTGGACACATGGATGCAATTCATGAAAGAATCCAAACAAGGCAAGATCAAGGAATCCCGATCTGTTGTGCAATGTCAGACGAAGAACAAATATAAGGAGTCACTAAGGAACATCATGGCATTGGGAGATATGCCAAGACATCCTGACATAGAAGCTTAACCGTGCCTAAGGGCAACTGTGGAAGAGAGAACGCTGTGGCACAGGACCGCCCCGTACACACTTCTCACAGCTTTGTGCTCCTTTGCTTCCTTATCTCCCCCCTGCCACCTGCGCACGGATGCACGTGTCTGGCCCAGCCGCCTGCAGAGATGCTTTCGGTTCAGCCAGGCTCCCTCGATACACATCTTTTGCTAATATTCACTTAATATTTTTCCTATTTATCATCTGAATTTTTTTCTGTCCCCCAAAACAGACTGCAAATGCAAATCCTGCTGTTAGGATTGTTGAAAACAATAAAAATTTTAAAAAAAGAAAAAAGAAAAATCAGAAAGAAAACATAAGACAGAGAGGCAACGAAATATCTCCCAGACGGAAAGGGAAAAAGTAAAACTGCAACAGTGGGTTGCAAAAGCAAAATCCATTGAACTTAACAATCCTAGCAACACATCCCTTTGTTTATGAGCCATTTGAACAAGTTTTACCCTGCAAACTCCATGGGGATCCTTGATTTCTCTAGCCAAATTAACTAATTTTCCTAAAGCACACTAAAATCTGGTCATTTGATCTGTCACTCAAAGTCTGTTCTCCATGTAAATAAAAACACCCCATAGTTTTGATTCCACAGAAGCCATAAAAAGAACGACAGCATCCTAAGCTAACAGGGCTGTTGCAATGTGCATTCTCCAGCAGTGCACCTCTGTGCAGTGCTTTTTATCCACAAGGAACACTAAGAGCTCACCCTTTGCAGCAAAAAAAAAATCTTGAAAATGACCCTGCTGTCATTTCAGTGTCAAAGATTGTAAGCCCAGATAGACTGACATACAGTACACAGAGCTGTAAAAGAACCTAGCACTTTTTTTTTTAATTTCCACGTTTTTATAATATTTGATCTGTTTCCCCAGCTACTAAAGTATGACTAACTACAGACAAGGTTTGACATAAATAGCGTATCGTATTTGAAATTCATGTCATGCAGGTAAGTGTGACTGGGCACTTCAGTCCAGAGACACATTCCTACTGAGCAAGTGACTCAGTCCCAGGCTTTCGGTGTCTGTAGTGGGACGTGATTCTCCTCCAGACCTTGATCCAAACGATCCGTTTAGGCCATGCCAGTAGCATTTGCAGGAGAAAAGCAAAGGGGAGCAAAGACAGAGAAGTTTAGAAACATGAACAGATGTAGACTGGGAAACGCTCTGTCGCATTCACCCATCTGTGGGGGCTCAGCACAATCCCATGCCCACAGGAGCCCCAGAGCCACGAGCTCAGCCATGTGGCCCATCTCGCCCCAAGAGCCATTGGCCATCCCTTGCTCCTCATACAGCCCAGGGTGATGAGGGATGCACCACAACGCCAGGGCAAATGTTATTTTGCAGTTTGCAAGGCTGGTCTGGGGACTGAAGAGAGCTCTTGGCTCCAGCTCTGCTGCCGCGCTCATTCTGCTAGGTAGATTTAATCAAAGAAATGCGTATACAAGTTCTCCAAGCTTTAAGAGGGGTACCCAGTGACAGCTCTGCCGCTCACAGGGTGCAGCTTAGCACAGCTCCCCCTCTCCAGAATCCAAGTGGGAAGGTGCTTAATACATTTTACAGCCTCATGATTTTTTTTATGATTATTTTATGGGCTTTTAGGCAATGCTGCTGCTCACCTGTTTGAAAGACCAGCTCGCATCCACCCCTCTAACATAGACTGGGTGTCCATGGTGCCTTCACCTTGGAAGCCCCTTGGTATCCAGGTGCCTTCCCCTGCCCCCAGGTACTGAATAGCTTCAGCTACAGCTGGAAAAATCAGACACCCCATTAATACAGGTGACATCAGGGATTTATACAGAGAAAAGCATGGCCATAAGTATAGTGGGATGACCTCAGCGGTTATGCATCTGAGGCAGACTGTCTAAACTAGTCCATGCAATCAGCATTGGTACAAGGAGTGCTATGGGAAGGAGATAATCTCCATCATTGTCCCCTTTCTTTGTTTCACAGCATTTTATAGCTAACGTGTTATACAAGTTGTCCAATCTGAAGGAGGGTTACCCAGTGACATCTCTGCCGCTCACAGGGTGCAGCTTAGCACAGCTCCCCCTCTCCAGAATCCAAGTGGGAAGGTGCTTAATACATTTTACAGCCTCATGATTTTTTTTATGATTATTTTATGGGCTTTTAGGCAATGCTGCTGCTCACCTGTTTGAAAGACCAGCTCGCATCCACCCCTCTAACATAGACTGGGTGTACAGACACACGTTTGGTGGGAGCCCACTGCAGCCACAGAACTGCCATCGACCCAGACCTTTCCCCGCTCACCCGCTTTGCACCTGTGCCCTCTTGGCACTGCAACGTGGAAAATTCAAGGCACAAAGCTGGTCTTGTAAGACATGCTCTGTCTGGTTTCTGCTTGTGGGGCCTTTTCTGCAAAAAACACATGAACTGCTTAACAAAGATCACAAAAACTTGTTTGCACATCCACATCCAAAGAGCACACCAGCCTGGGGTGTACGGATGCTGTTCTCCGCACACATCGTGGCCTGGCAGGGTCATGGTAGATGGCCGAGCTGAACAGGCAGAAAGGAGAGGTGGAGGCTACAAATACGTTCCAGTTTTGATGCTCATTGTCACAAATGTAAATTCTCATTTATAATAAAACCTGTTTAGTTTGGCAAAGTGACTCAAAAGGGCAGCAGTGGGAGTGATAATCATGCTCATGATAGTTTTGCTGATCAACAAAAGTGAGCTCATAGCCCACTATTTGTCCTCAGGGCTCTGACTCTATGGAGGCTACTAAAGTAGCACTGTTAAATACCGGGAACTTCCAACTGTTTTTCTGTTGATGCTCTAATAGCCATTTTCTAAGAGATGACGCAGGTAGCTAAATCACAGGAACACTATTCTCCCAGAGCAGCGTTCAGAAGTGATACTCATTTTGCTCTCCTCCAAACTAAAGGAATCCGACTGACATACAGTACACAGAGCTGTAAAAACCTAGCACTTTTTTTTTAAATTTCCACATTTTTATAATGATATTTGATCTGTTTCCCCAGCTACTAAAGTATGACTAACTAGAGACAAGGTTTGACATAAATAGCATATCGTATTTGAAATTCATGTCATGCAGGTAAGTGTGACTGGGCACTTCAGTCCGGAGACACGTTCCTACTGAGCTGTACCTTAGTGATGGATAGGATTTGTATTTTCCACTGGTGGATCCATTTTATGTTATTCTATGTAAACATTTTTTTCCTTGACTCTCTTGGTGCATCTGTGCTCTGTATCTCTGTACCATATCAGACCTGGCTTTGCTGTCTCTTCTCCTTCTGCCTTTCTCTCTACATCTCCTAAGTGCTTCTCTCCCATGCAACACAGCCAACCTTTACATGCAAAGGGAAATGGGCTATTTATCCCATCTCGTCTTCTGCATCCCTAATATATGCAAACCAGCATTTTCTCACATTTCCAGCACTGCTCCAACGAGCCCCTCACAGAAGCTCTGCTACCTCCTTCTGTTTAATTCCAGTCTCATCTCCAAATCTGCTACTCATTCCCTCTGAGAAATTTAGGCACACAGTGGTCCAACTTGCCCCTGCAATGCAGTTTTACCAACAAATGTGCGGTCATCCCCTCGGTGACCATCTCTGTGCATCTCCCCTTGCTCTGCAGCAAGGACAAGCTGAGGTCCTGCAGCACGGAGATCTTCTCTTGCCTCTTGTGCAGGTGACCCGACCTCATCCTGGGAAGCCTGTGGCCATACACAGTCCCCATCACTGTCCCCAGCTTTCCTTAGGCCTGGGCACGCACTAGGAAGTTGTGTAGCAGTAATGCGGGGCAGCAGCAAAGAGGGGGGCTGAGCAGATTTCCCTTTGCAAGAGGGTCTCCCTCCCACCCTGCCTTTGCCAGGAGCTGCGGAAAGATCTGCTGATAATTCAGCCTCGGAGTTTTTCTTGGGGAAGCATTTGTTTCCCAGCTCCAGATTTTCTCCTTCACTTACATGTTTGTCCATAAAAAGAAAAAAAAAGTCCTCTATTGTAAAACTTGTCAAATGAGACCACCCAAGTGGCCGAAGGCAGGGAATTGGGAAGGAGGAAGAAATGCCTTGAAAACCATTTTCTTTTTGATGGTTTAGAAAGGGAATTGAATGTTATTGTCTCACTCTAAATATGTTCTTTATGAGGAGGTCATGTAGCAGGCACATCATTTTCTAATTACAACCATGCAGATAACGTGGAAACAAAATATATGGAGATTTTCCAAAACAGAGGATGCATTTTCAAACAATATACTGTACAGTTCATCTTCCAAGTCTCAAAATAAAGCAAAGAGCTTTACTCAGAAGGAACTAGATCTAGTTGTAAGCTGTTAATCGCTTCCTTTTACCCACTGTTTTGTTGTCAACGGGAAACCTAAACTCAGGCAGCCACCGGATAATAACTGGAAAACGTTGCCTGGGCTTTGACGGAGTTTTCTCAGGACGTGCTGGTGCTGTCCATGGAAACAGCCTCGTTAAACCCACTTACAGGAAAGGAAGAAGTCCGACCTCTCTAACACCACCAAGATCCACAGAGTTTTCCCAGCTAAACTGGCTCACCGCAAGTTGTGTATGAAGGGAATCGCACCATCAAATCCCGTCACATTGACAGGAAACGAGACTTAAGTGAAAACTAGTGTTCATTTTTAAACCTCTCAGCCAGTGCTGTGGAGAAAGGAGAGGACCTGGGGCTTTGTTTCCCAGGCAGAGAGCGGTGGAGCCATGTGGAGAGATGCTGGGTGGGTGATGGAGCCCTGTCCGCTGCAAGCCCCTCTGATGCTCCCACTTGAGCTGCGATCAGAGCATCGCTTCATGCTGATCTCTTCACTTGGGCTCTGAGACCCTCCCTGTTTGGCATTAACAAAGGCAGGCTTCTCCCTGGGGTGCTGTGATTTCTATCCCTAGCTTGGGGTGACATGAAACCCAGCATCTTCCCAGCTGGTGGACAAAATGAGGCATGGATAAGGAAGAGTACCTGCATGGAAACCTGTCGCCCCACACAGCACCCACTGCTTTGCAGTGGGAGAATAAGGTCAGATGCACTTTCAGGATGGAGGGGATAAAGCTGTATCCAGGGTTGACTGCTCTTCCACCAGAGTTGGTGGGATTGATTTTTCCCCACCACCTCTCTGGTGCTTCAGCTCCCCAGCCCAGGTCCTCTGGATGGGAGTGAGGTGCCCTGGGAGACCTGCAGGGTCACAGCCATCGGGCTGCAGGGCTGGACCTGCTCTGGCCAGGACCCATTAGTGCATCGGCCCAGCACAACGCCAGTCTCTCCACGGAGATGGAAAACAGTGGGAAAGGGCTGGGAACGTGTCCCCAGGATGCCCTTCTTGGTCTGTCCCACCTGCTGAGGTCGAAGGAAGGAATGGGTTTGGGTACAAAAATGGGGTCTCAAATTATCTCTGTGGTTTTATCCCTCCCCAGATTTGCCTCCACTAGAAAAAGCATCCTGTGAGCCGCAGCATTAAAAACTATTTTGTGCAAAGCTTCATCTCTGGCATAAACAGGGAGAGTCACATCTCGAGGCACATCAGAAGGCCCTGGTGAGCACCAGGATGGAGCAGAACAACTGTGGACTGGTCCAGGATTTCTTCAACATGGAAAGCCTTCTCCACAGAGAGTGACACAGTGACTTTGTGTGTGTGTGTGCGCGCGTTCACACACGCTCCAACGTGCATTTTCCCAGCAGACAAAAACCTTAAAAGTGTCACTCTGGCTCCATCCAGCTGGATTTGACCATAATGAGTGATCAGGTTTTTCCAAAGAGGGTAATTTAAATGTGTTTACACTACCACTAACCCCCCTGCTTTGTTTGTCTAAGATGCTCAGGATAAAGGGATGTGTCTCTGGTCTCTTTGAGTCTGAAGTAACACAGTAGCATGTAATTGAGAATGGATCACTTTCAGGCTAAACAGTTCTGGTTACAATCCACTATAATAATAAATTACTGTGCAGTGAAAGGGAAGATGATGGGCTGGATTCTGAGCTCTGCTGCACCAGCAGAAAGCCTGATTTGGGAGAACCCAAAGATGCCTTTCAGGTTACTCTACTCACGGCCCTCCCTGTAAAAAGTAAACCCATTCTTCTACTCCACCACATCTGTTCCTGATGCTCAGGACTGCAAACCTAATATACACCATAGATTAAGCAGTTGGGAGCTTCTGACCAAGTACAAAATAACCCTTTACGGCCTGAAGTAACCTGGTGCAACCAATACACCTCTTGCGGGTTCCAGTTGCAACCTTGAGTAAAGCTCAAGCAACCCGAGTTTCCTTATGGCCTTTTCTTTAGAAATTTAGACCAGGAATAGAGTTTCATAGATTTGCTCCAAGATGGAAAAAAAAGAAGAAAAAGTATTGTATGAAGCAAAAAGAACCCAAATTGATTAAGGAAATAAAAAGAGCAGCAAAGGACAGAAAGGGAAGGCAGGAGCACGCCACAAGCAAAGCAAACTGCTCTTTTTGTTTAACTTTTCTGTGCAAGCCTACCCAGCACGAAAAGCCCCCTTTTAAAAGGGACAGAGCTGGAATTCACACCTGTAAGCTGGACCTGCTGCTCCTGGCATTAGGATGGTCACAAAGACCCAAGTCAGCTTGGATCAGTGTCAGCGCAGCGGGTGCATAAAGGGCGCTGAGCCCTTCCCTTTACACTGGATTACTCCAGAAGAAAGCTGCATTTGTTCGAGGTGGGCTGAATAGGCTTTGGGTTTTTGGGGGGGAGTGGTTTTTGTTTTGGGTTTTGGTTTTTTTGTGGCTTGGTTTTGTTTGGGGTTTTGGATTTTTTTTAACTATCCACTCGGTATCTATTTCTATCCCCAAAAGGCAGAGGAGTTCTGCAAATCCACATTAAAGCTTCCTCGGGCAGCAGCGAGGAAGCTGTGCTGTCAGTGGGTTCAGCCTCCTTGCACAGCAGCACAACCCACCACGATGCTCCAGCAAACCTCCCGTCCCCAAGAACCGGCTTTAACAGATCCCAGCGCATCAGCTGCCGACTGACTCGATCCCAAACTCCATTCATTGATCTCACACAAACACCACCAATTCTGTTCACTAGGAATAATTTCTAACCTGGGGATGGTACCATGTCTAACGTCCCAGAAAAGCTGCTGCTTTTCTAACATTTCGCTGCCCCTTTTGGGCTTAATCCTGGTCCCTAGCTCAGCTTGGCAGTGCAAGCCCAGACCCTGGCACACAGTGAAAATGTATGCAATTGATAGAACATGATAATTGCAGGAACGAAGCAAGCAGTAACGCCTGCAGTGCCACACTGCTCTCCTGTAACACCTCCGGCAGAGCCGACCCGATGAGTGCAGGGGTCCACGACAGGGAACCATCGCCCCACATCTCACCCTGGCTCCGGGGAGCAGGGTTTGAGCAGCGGGTGCCTTTGTAAAATCTGTGTTTGGGTGCCGATCCTAACCATCCTCATCACCAGGAACCCACAAGACCAGCGCTCCTCTCGCACAGCCACGCAGCGATCGTGCCAGCCACCGATGCCCACACTGGGTAGAGGCTTTTCTCGCCCACGCACTCACCCACAGTGGGAGGCAGATGCTCCTAACAGAGCTCTGTGGAAACACTTAGGAGGATCCACATCAAAGCTGTCACCAAGGTGCTTCACTATCTTTGCAATTGTACATCTCTGTGGATTTTTGACTGTCACAGGACTGTCAGGTACCCACAAGTCTGGAACCCCTCAAGGGCATGCCATCCCTAGCACATCTCCCCTCCCTCTGCAAGGGCGAGGGCTGGGTTCTTCCTCAGCCACTCTACCTCCCGCCCAAAGCCATGATGTATCTCAGGATGCTTTACAGAAAACAAGACTCCTCCAAACCACATTCCAAGGCACTGTGAGCAGTCACTTCTCTTCCTAGTCCTAACGAACTGCACCAGGAATTAAGGACTGATCAGTGCTGCCGTTTCTGTCGTTAGGCTTCAAATTGTCCCAAGCTAAGATCTTCCTCATTCTGCACATTCCTTTTGCCAGGCAATTCTAATGAGGTCAAAATTATTTTCCTTTCTTTGCTCTAATCTCCTCAAAGAACAAAAAGAAGTATGAAAAGAAAACACAATATTTATTGTAAATCAGTGACTTCTGCATTAAAATGATCAAAGTGTGTTTGCTGCACACTTGAAGTTCAGATGCAAAGGGATTTCCAACTTAAATAAATAAAAGATTGTTTTTCTGTAATGCAAATTGAGAAGGAGCGATCCACACAAAGTAGTCAGACATGCTCTGCAGAAGGACGGTCCCACTCCCATACCCCACATATTTTGCATGGCTGATGCTCTTAATCTTTTCAAAAGAAACCCCACCCCGCCAGGGCATGCTAATGCGTGCCGAGGGGAGGAAGTGGACTCTACTTGATGTACGATTACAATATGCAGCTTAATAATATAATTTCTCAGTTCAGATATTGATCCTTGGGAGTGAAGCAGTGTTGGGAATAGAGCGAAGCAGGGGGTGGAGAAGTATCTGCAGCCTGTTTTCTCATCTAACAACTCCCCAAAGAGACACAGCCTTACCCATCTTACATACCCAGGCGTGACAAGAGATCAAAACCCGCTGGGGACATGCACTGTGCCTTTCAGGTAAGTTATACTGTTATTAATGATCATAAAAGAAGCTATCAAGGTATTTTACATTTCTTTCATCTGGCAAGCCTGCGAGCACGTTTATTAATTGAGGAAGCCTCACTTTTCTGCAAGGTAGATTTTAGTATTTCCTTTCTACAGCCAGGAAGCCAAGGGACAGGGACCGCGCCACTCGCCGAGGGCAGGGGCATGGCACAGGCTGGCCCCGAGCCCGGCACCGTCACGGTGCAGCATCAGCCTCCCGCAATGGGGAACAGGGCGACTGCCCCGCTCCCCCCACATTGAGGGCAATACCCTGCGGTCTGCACCCAAAACTCATGCATGAGAGAGGACTTGAAGCAAACTTGCTCAGATGTCAGGCTGGGCTGGTGTGAGCTAAACAGCACTGCTGAAACTTGGAAAATACTCCGTACTCCTGAAAAAAAACAGGTCTCATGTCATCCGGCATTGCCTTCCTTTAACCACTACCCTCTCGGTGTGCAGACCAGCACCGTTCATTTTTCAAGGCCAGACAGCCAAAGCTGGGAAACTTCTCACACATGGCAGTGGCACCGCAGCAAATGTGACGTTTTCTCCCTCCATGTGTTTTTGGAAGTTGTTCTGGTTAACCCCGCGACCACCACAGCTACTACTATCTCGTATGTCAGGAGCACTCATTCATCTCAAGCAGACATATGGAACCTGAAATCACCGGAAAAAAATCCCCACTGAAGATTAGGGACACGCTCACGTCGATTATGTCCAAAGGGCAGGAAGGGGATTAGCGCATCAAAGTGACTAATTAGGGTAGTGGGCTGTTTCTGAAACCAGACCAGCCTCAATTCAAAGGACATGAAATGGAAGTTGAACCTGAAATATTTGTGGCAGACTCTTGGATCCTGTGAAAACCAGTACATATGTTTAACTGTATATAAGTGAGTACTCCTGTTAAGTGTGTGAAGCAAAACATGTGCTTAAGTGTTCGCAGAATTCAGGACTAAATCTAAAACTGATGGGTAACAGGAGGATCAAAACTTGAAGAGAATAAGCCCACTTGCCCTCCACAGCTTCAAGCAAACCATTCTCCAAGATCCACCAAGAAAGGGCAAAGTTCAACCATACCACAGTCCAAGTTCACTTACACAAGTCCAAACTTTGTCAAAACTACACTAGGTGTTCAGTTTTTTCACTAAACCAGGACAAGCCCAGCATTGCTCCAAGTCTTGGCCAAGGATCATGCTGCAGAGCTTAGATCCAGACCAAAACTTCTCCAAAGTTCAGGACTCTTCTGTCCTCCACGGTTTATGGCCTCCAGCTCCACAACACCCTTGCACAGACCTTGCTCAACCCAAGGACACTCTGCAACAGCCACCCGGTAGGTGACCACCACCACCACGAGCTGAGCACGGACACTGTATTTTCAAGTCAGCTACAGCATCATCTGCTGTATTCCAGCTGGCAGGAGCAGTGACAGAGTCAGCTCAGCAGGATGCTGTTTGTTTAGCTGGAAGTCTAGAAGATGTCTTTTACTTATGCATCTGGGTGAATGACTGTATTAACATTTAATTTTTTTCAAATAGAATAAAAATAGACACTCACATACAAATTAGACTTCACTTTATGTATATTGTGTACCCCATAATTAGCAGGTAATATTCACTCTTTAATTTAAAAAAATTGTTATGCTAAATAGAAGGATTTTTGCTTAATTACAGGCTAATCCCATTTCCTCAGAACATGTGATATTTTCTTATCTCCCAAAATGGAAAAGGCACATTTGAATGGGAAGTACACTTGTGTGTTATCCTATGACATACAGATTCATGAAGGGATCTCGATTTTCTGTAGAGCTGTTTGCTGCAAAAACAGCAAGGCGAGCTCTAAAGCATTACAGCCCTGGGGGAAAAGGGGGCCTTGGTTTGGCCAGTTCTTGCTTGAGTTTCATGGGTCTGCCTTGCATTCTCTTCAAGGCCTCCTATGTGACACCAACCATCAGCACGCCTGGGGATGACGGCTCCTAAATTAAATGCTTTGACCATTATCTTAACAGTTGACACATGGACCCTCATGCTGCAAAACCTCAGTCCTTATTGCCAAGAAGGGGACAAAAGATTTCAGGAGAAGAAAGGCGCTGAGGACCGTGCACCGCTGCAGCAGAGACCAGGCAAACATCCCTCAACCCGGTGCTCACCGCAGCCTCGCGTCAGGTACCCAAGGTTGGCATCCTCAGCACCGTGCCCAGCCGCAGACCGGGAGGTCGGGCAGCCTAGCAGGCTTTTCATAGACACATTCATGACATCTTGTATCTTGCAGCAAAGCCTTGGCTGTATTTGAAGACACGCACTTGGGCTGGTTAAATAAGACATCCTACTTAATGTCTGTTATTTCTCTAAAGGAATTGAAAACTATAACTAACTTAACCTGACGAAGTCTTTTGGCTGTAAGAATGATCCTGCCAAATTACAGCTAAAAGGAACCAAGGTCCAGAGAAGCAAGGCAGCAAACCTCATGCTGGATCAGCAGCAAGGCTGAAAACACCATCCAGGCACCGGCTGCCAGCGCCTTCCTCTAACCACTGGACTCGGTGGCTTTTGTGTTTCTCCTTTCCATTATGCATACCCTTCCCTTTTCCCTTAATGATTTAGTGATGTTTGTTCCCTCACACTGCGCACAGACCTTGCGGATCAAAATAGCCAGTCATCTAAAAAAAATTCTTCATCCTTTGTTCTTCAAAGAAACCAAATAATCTCAATCCTTTGAGAAAACTCAAAGGGTGAAGGCAAAGCATCAGGACTGATGAGAACAATAGCGGTGTATCCCCCGATGAACGAGCATCTCTAGTGCTGTGTGGTTATTAAAAAAAATTCCTTGTAGTGAAAATTCCTGGGTCAATTACTTGTTGCCACAGGGAGATTTCCTAGGACTTTTATTGTTATTATCATTATTCAATGATTATATGTAGCAACACAAAGGTGAATTTTTATGTGAAAAGATGCAATGTTTCGTACATTTTAAACAACAGAAAGTGGAAGGGGGTGGAGTGATGGGGGATCAAAGTCCCTGCGATTCCTGTAACATTTTGGAGCCAATACTAGCCATTTACTGCCGCTTTCAGGGGTTTGAAGTATTTTTCCTCACTTTGGAAGGTTAAATAGTGGGACGACAGCAACTGGCTGTATAACCACAATATTTCTGCAGCGAGCAGTATCTGCTCCTGACAGCACCATGGTCTCACTGCCCCATCCCTCACTTCTTGAGGTGGTGGAGGAAACCCCTTCAGTTCCCAGGTGACAAAAAAATAATCAAGCACACACCATGTCATTTTGAGGAGGACACAGACCTCTCCGGACTGAGGACAGTTTCTAACCATCACTTGCCTCTGGCTTGGTTTCTGCCCATAACATTTTGGAGTGTTTCACACTCCAACAGCGGCGATGGGAGAGGCTGTGTCCACACCTCGGACCCCAGCGCCAGCTCCCAACCACACCAGTTATGCTCCAGCGGACAGGAACAAATGCAAAGTGAAGCTGGATGATGTTCCTACAGATCAGTCCCCTCCCAACAGAAAGTGCCTTTTCCATCCAAATACAAATCATCTACAACTCCCTTTTGAATATGGGTTTGCACACTGGGAGCACTTTCTTTGCAGCAGCCTCCTCCAGGATGCGGCAGGGCAAAGGCTGGTTTGCCTTTTCTTGCTGACTACAGACAAAAAAAGTACCAGGAAGGGAAGAGGCTAAAGCGTTTCCCCACACACTGTGGACTGGTGTCTTCCTTTGACAAAGCAAGGAGAACACAAACTCTAATTGTCTTTTAGAAAATGACAATTAGAATACAATTTTTCCCCCCCTCTGACGTGAATTACTGTGCATTTTCCAACCAGCTACAACAGAAGTGTTCCAATTAACACCTGGAATTTGCACGGAGAGCAAAGTTTCGATTTGAAGTGCCTACTCCCTCAGCCTCCTTCGAAAACCCCACCAAAGGATTTGCAGGTACCAACTCCTCTGCCGTAAGGGATGGCCAGGCACCAGCCGGCTCGAACACACGGTCTCCGTCGGCACAAGCCCTTTGCCAGGGCAGGCGGCTGCTCTCCCAGCACCGTGCCATCGCACAGGGACTGCACGCACAGGGATGGGACGGACGATCTGCGAAGCGTTTACCCCATCCTATTTTCTGCATGGCAGGAGATTGGGATTTTGCTCTGTTCACGCTACCGCAACGCAGGACTAATGCTTTTCCCAGTAACTTGATCCTAATCCCTCACTCCTGCTCAGAACAAAATTTGCACATCTGAATTGCATCCCGGGGGACCCGGGGGGTGCCTACAGTTACTCACAGAAGCAAAGATACTTGCCATCACAAGGCTGGCAGAAGCAGGGCCAGAAATAGGAATGGCTTCCATTTAACCGGTTGCCTGAAGAGAATTAATCTAGTAAGTGCATGCTCTGAGAAAGAAATGTTTGGATGTGAGGGCTGATATGAAATGCCGTCTGGGTATCAAATAGGAAGCTGAAATATGTCTATCAAGTCAGTACTCTTTGATCATCAGAAGTCACTCATCATTTACATATCACAGGAGGATGCTCAACTCCAGAAGGCACACAGTCAGCCCAAAAGGAAGAAGTATCAGCTGAGTGTTTGTGTCTTAAAGATGTGCAGTCATTAAATAAATACCAAAAAAACCAACCTAGATGACCTCCCAAGGGCAGTGGCATCTTATGCTCAGACAATTTATGCACTTTTTGCGCAACTATTAACTCTGGTGCTCACCAAAGAGTTAAGAGGTGTTTTCATTCCTAATGTCACAGAGCAATCACACTTCTGATTCCGCTTACAAAATCATCCCACAGGATCTCTCCTGCATTATTTACAGCCTCTCAAGAGCTGCACTATTGCTGAACGGCAGGACAGTGCTGCAGAGACATGTTTTGTGTCCGGGGGCCTTATTCCCACCACTCAGACCATGGACCGCCTGTAGCCTGGGCCAGCAGCATGAGGATGGCACCGCAGCATCTGGACCGGGCTGAGGATGCAGAGAAAAGCATCCTCAGCATCAGGAAAGCCAAGGAAGAGTGTAAGACACAGACTAGCTTTGCTTACACAACCAAAAGTGAATGTCGCACAAGGGATTTTTAGACTACATGGTTAAAAAACACCCTCAGACCAACATCTTCTAAGGTTAAACGAAACAGCAGGTGACTTGGAGGAGGGAAGAGGCCTCAGCCCGCTCTGGCAGAGGTACCAGGACACAACGCAGGCTCTGTACATGGCAGGGGCTAGGCTCTCCCTGCGCTCCCAGGGCTGCGAGCGGACACCAGCCCAGACACAAACCCTCTGCCAGAAGCCTTTGCAGCCAGCCCTCGCACACCCTCCGACACACAGCTCACCTGCACAGGCACGCGGTTGCCTTCAGCCTGACAACAGACCCCCGCTGGTCTCCTCATCCTTTGGTTTCACAGAGGATGCTCACCGGAGCGGTGACAGCACAGGACTCCATTGTCACAGCTGAGCTGTTGGAGGGAAGCCCACAATATTGGGGTTCTCAGCCCCCCACATCCCAGGGAAGGAGCTGAGCAGTGCTGCAGCCGCTTTTAAAAGCAGGCTCCCCGGGGAAAGGCTGGGGCACAGCTCACAGCCTCCTCAAGGCAAAACAAGAGGCACCTGTGCTGCCCTCCGCCCCTCCCCAATGTGCCCACCTGAGCCCCCTTCCCCTCTCGCCTCTCCTCTGCGAAGGGAAGGGCATCCCTACCCACACCGCCCTCCTCACCCTCCACCGGGCGTAAGCTGGCTCCGAGCTCCTCTTTGTTAAAAGCCCATCTCTGGGAAATGTTGAGTACAAAGCCCCACGCTCACTTGGCTCGTTGCAAGTTCTGTGTTCTGCCGAGATTTGCCCAAAGCTTTTTGCTCAGGTTTGTAAAGTCCTTGAGCAAACCTGGTCCCAATTTTGAGCTGGTTTGAACTCAATTTGAGCCGATTTATAGCTTGGTATTAAAAAACAACAACAACAACAACAATGGTTCCTTAAAATGGCAACTTTGACCATAATTTATGTGAGGCTGGATGGAACTTGCTGTTTTCAATTAAGTTTCAGCTGGATTTTGTAATTTTAGGATTTTGTTCAGAGAGTTAGAGCAAAACATGGAAGAAGGAATGGAAAGCAGCAATTAATTCACATAGAACTTAATGGGAGGGTAGGTATATAAATGTCTTGTGACACAGTGGTATCCTTCCATGTATATCTAGCTGCAAATCAAAGACAACAGTGGAAGTGTTGCTTTGAGCTTGTCCCTGTACCACTTGCCCAGGATTTCTTTCCACATGCCAGACCTGACTTTGTAGCCCCCTCGGATCAAGTATGCCATACACAACACCGTAGTCCGAGCCATTTTGACACTGTCTTGCCGCTACTCTCCTTGAGACCCCTGTATTTTAATAGCTAGGATTAGATCACAGTGAAAGCTGAACTTCTGACATTTCTTCCTAGCAAGTAACTCGCAAATTGATGCTAACATTTGACTGTGCTCAGTGGAGACCCAATCAATACTTAGAAAATTCACTCCTCCCCGAGGTACCGAGGCTGGGTATTTTGTTTTTATAGGGGAATATCTGGAACCTTTTAATGGATTAAAAATAAGTTGCAGTTGATCATTTGTTTGCGAGACAGAAAAGGCTTCAAAGATGCACAAGCGGATTAAGCAGAAGCGTTCAGATGATTCACAAGCTGATACAGGCCACCAGTCAGGAAGCGTCTCAAATGACTTGCTCTTTTGTGCCCGCATCAAAGCACCACGGAATGACTGGCAGCATCCCTTCTGGCCGGCCGCCTGCGGGGACCGAGGCAGCAGCAGTGGCACTGCGAGGAGCGAGGTGTGCGTGGTTTGGGGAGAAAGAAGAGAATTTGCCTCCTTGCTCACCCCGGTGCATCGTATCTGCACTTTATAGGAGAAGCTTATGCTAAAGTGTGTTTTATAGCCATAACCTTCTCCTCATGTTGTTTCTCTGCCCTGCTTGTTCTTTCTTCATCTTCTCATCCCTGCTTTATCCTTTTTGTTTTTGGCTGGGCAAGAGGAAGCCATGTGAATGTAAAAGCCTGCAGCTTGGCCTACAGTCTCCACTTTGTCCTTGCCTTATAGCCGGGGCTCCAACGCCAAGAAATGCCATCCCAGAGGGCACGGTGGGGTGCCTGGCACGGAGGTTGAGGGCAGCTGAGGGTCTCCTGCAGGGAGCTGGATTTATGGCCCACTGAAGGCAATGGGAAGAACCCTACTGACAGAACTGGGTTGTGGATGAAGCCTTGGGCTGACAGTTTTGGGAAAATATAAGCGAAGGGTTGGAGAAGACAATTATCTTAGTTGTAAAACTGTTGCTGGCAGTCCTGAATCCACAATTGCTCCCTTTTTCTTTCTTTCTACCCTTCTTCTGAAGCTTCTCAGGGGAGAAGGGAGTTTTCTGCTACCTCAGTCCTCCAAATCTGGGCATGGATGGGCAATGGCAAAGGTACGGGATAATTGCTAATTGCATCTCCTCAGGAGCAATGCCAGGCTCAGCACCCCAACCCGAACCTGTGGTTCAGGGACAGGGCCCTCCTGGTTCATTCGTCCGGGTTTCCAGGAGTTGGCATTTCCCAAACTGAAGGAGGTCAAACTTTTGCTCAAAGGCTGCCAAGAAAAAGTCGGACCACAGAGTAAGAGGCAGAGAAAGCTCACGAGAGGGGATTTATGTGGCTCTGAGGCCTGATTCTGCAGGCCAAGGATTAAGCCATTGATCTTTGCAAAAAGGCTGGGGGAGATGAAGGCTGTCCGCATTAATTCAAGGCAGATACACACGCAGCAGCCACACGTACCACATGGCAGCAAGAACCTCCAGAGTTCACGGCAAAGGATGGCGATTTAATGGAGTATACTGTGAAATTAGCTAGGAAAACTCTACATAAAGGGAGGAGAGATATTGCATATACAGAGCGTGAGACCATTATATTACAGAGACTTTCAACGCCATCTCATAAGGAGACACTGAAAAAGACCTTACGAGAGACTAAAAAAATCCTGCACCTCTTAAGATCCTGCACTTTTAACCAAAGGCTTAACTTGCACAGAGAGCAATGCTTTTCATATTTAAATGCCATCAGCACGATGCCAGGCCAGGAGGAAATATATCCAGGCTTTGGAGCCCAGCTATGAAGGGGGAACATATAAAAATGGGGTCAGCTGGGAAAAGAAGCTGACAGAAACCCCAGTGTGGCCACCAGTTCACTTTCTGGTTTTGAAAGGCAGTAAGTTACTCTGTTCTACCGAGTCTCCTTCATCCTAACGTGGATCTGGTGCACCAGCTGCTCCGTAAAAGTGCAGGAGCTGCTCCCCCATTAGCGGGGGAGACTTATGCCCCAGACCCCTGTGCTTTACGATGGTTTGTAACTGAACCGAGTGGAGCTGTAACAGTGATGGGAGGTCCTGTAGGTCCATGACTGTTCTCTCCCGTGTCAGCCAAAGTGACTTCTGCACCAGGCAGAGCAAACGAGGGTGGTTATGGTCCCCTTTGCTGCTTCTGACGCCCGGTGCCTCCCCCTCCTGCAGCCTGCAACCCTGGTGATGGTGATGGTGCTCGTGCAAACTCAGCACAAGGGCCAGCAGGTTCCCCGCTTAGCAATCCCTCTGCCAAGCACTCCAGCCCTTCTCCTTTTGGATCCATGCTCACGATGCTCTCTCCTATATTTTGGCACTCCAGCAGACAGGCAGCTTCCAGCTACTGGAGCTGATACTTCTTTCATTTGCTGCCAGACAAAACTCTCAGCCCGCAGCTCTGACCAACCATCGGGCTTGCAGCTTCCCAGCTCTCGGAGGTCTTTCAAAGTAGCTCTTTCTTTTGAGTTAGGTGAAACCACTGGCTTTGGTGAGATCTGCTGCTTCTCTTTGGATCTGGAGTATTTCTTGGAATAAGCGTGACTCCCCCGGCTCATGCAGATGGTGCTCACAAATCAGCAAACACCCATGGGCACGCAGGCAGTTGGGAGGCGGCTGTCCTACCTCCCAGCCTTTGGGCCCTCTTGTGCACCTTTGTCCTGTGAATCACAGTAAGGATAATGCCCTGAATGAAGATGAACATATATTTGGTCTGCAGGTGGAGTCAAAGCCGGGAATCGGGTCTGGAACTCCACCTCCCTGAGGCTCTGCAAGTCCCAGTCCTGGCAGGTCGGGTTTGGATCTGAGTCCGGGTGTGCAGCGATCAGGGAGCTCCCAAAGTGCACTGGCAGCAAGGGAGGCAGAAAAGGGCTCACAAAGGAAATTCCAGGTTATGAAATTATTCCATTTTAGTGTTTCTAAACTAATTTTTGATTGAGCATTGTGAATAGACCCACCAGAGAAATGGTTGGGACAGGTACCACCCACCTGCAAACACTCCATGCAGGACAGAATATACAAGCAGAAAACATCAGTGATGGACGTGGGACCGTGGTGATGCAGCCCGCTCTAGCTTCAGGACCTGGGGAGCTCTTGAGAGAAACAAGCTTACATATACTCATCAAAATCAGTTTTCTCAGAGACGGTTTTGTTGTAAATCCCCGATGCCAGGCTTCAGGAAGGCCAGCTCCATCGCTGGATACCACAGCCATTACTCCTGAGGAAGACGGATGAAGAAACCCTAAAGAAGAGATGTCTTGTTGAGGTGATCACTCAGGTTACCGTGCAAAACCAGCAGCACTCTGTACCTCAGATACAAGGGTTTGGGAACAGAGAGCTTGTTCAGGTGACCAAAACTTTCCACCGTGGAAAGGAGGACTGATTGCACAGAAAAGAACTGCACAGACTTTTTCTTGCCTGTTCTTCTCCTTCAGTCTCCCAGCTTCCCTGAGCGCAGTGAGTATCGCACATCTTGCTTCAACCCTGCACCCACAGAGACTTACCGACATCTTCCTTACCCACCCAGGGCAGCTGTCCAGGAGGGTGCTGCTGGCTCACCGGGGTGCACAGTCAAGGGTCAGGTAGGGAACTTGGCTCTAACACATCTCAAAAGTTTACCTTTCCTAACAAGGCTAAAAAGATGGTGTCTTAATTAGATGGGAAAAGTACATCAAGTTCGTTAACTAATTACGAGGGAAAGTCCCTGCAGCAGATGCCTGGATTGCCTAAAGTACTGCTTACTCCTAACTACTAACTTTGAAAAAGGATTCTGTTATTAAAGCATTATTTGGTTCCAAAAGCACAACAAAGTCATTTAATTTTTTATCATGTCTATCCAAAGTAACCCCTTACAGCTTTGATAAAGCATGTGTGTGAGAGGCGGGGGGTTAAGGGCACGGGGGGAACATCCTTACAGCTTGCTAGGACCATCCACAAACAGCACCAGCTGCTTTTCGCGAGACCATCCGTTACCTGACACACAGGGTCTGGGCTTCAGCTGGTGCCTCTACAGCTCTGCCAGGAGCAAAACATGAAATGACCTGAGGGATGAGGGCTGAAGCATAAAGTTATGAATCAGCCAAGAAAAAACTCAGACAATAACGTCCGTATGATCAGCAGGAGACCTTCCCCCTTTCCCTTCTAGTGGGAGCTGATAAAGCAGGAGAAGGAGACGAATCTTGTGGCTACCTCCTCGTTGCACCAGATAAGGACTTGAACTAGAAATATCGTTGATATCACTGAGCATCCATCGTTGCTTCTGAACCAGTTGGTGAGGCACAGCTGCAATGTTAGGCTTAACTGGAGACATTTATCTGCAAGGACTGAGACTTACAACTCATTTCATTCACTGAATGATCGTGTCATGGAAACAGATGTTGGTCACCAGGAAGGCTTCACCAGACAGCTGCAATGTTAGGCTTAACTGGAGACATTTATCTGCAAGGACTGAGACTTACAACTCATTTCATGTAGCTCACTCAATGGTCGTGTCATGGAAAGAGATGTTGGTCACCAGGAAACCTTCACCAGGATCAAAACGGTGGCAGAGGGAGTAATTCCCAAATACCACTGCCGGGAGATAGAGGTGCATATTTTAATACTTAGTTCCCTTTGTGGAGTACAGGTGTGTCCAGGCGAGTATTAGAAATTCAGTGGCTAAATTCAAGTGGGGGGAAAGCTGTACAGACTGGGAAGCCAACAGGACTTTTCCATCGACCTCGTGAGTCAGTGTGAAAGTGTTGGGAAGCCCACCCTTGCATGGCAGGGTTAAACTGTCCACTGGTGTGACCTTGCAATGTGCTGACGAATGGAACGCAGCAGAAATGTACCGCACCACCCAGAAATGTTTGCAAGAAGTGGACTCACTTCAGAGATTACCAATTACGTTTTCATTCTTTAACTGACCGTAACTGGCTTGCAACCTGCAATAATACACTCTCCACTTTGCTTTGCAGGGGTATTTTCATGTTCAGAGCGCTAGCACAGAAAAATGGGAAGAAATCTTGGCCAGGAGCAAACCAGCAATTTTTACATAATCTCTAGAAAGTTGTGCAAAGCCCAGGTACCATGCCCATTTCTCACCTCTGTAAGAGGATATTTCCCTAATTTTAGTGGGATTTTTAACAGAGTAAAAGTATGACTCAGAAAGAGGAGAGGTGGTAGAGTTTGGCCAAAGCGTTTCGCTGTAATGGTGATGGATCCATCATGGAGCAGGTCCAGATCTAAATCTTGTTTTCCATCCTGTGTTGCACATTGATGTGCAAGAGAAATAATCTTTGCTCTCGGGCGCTTACAGACCGATTTCTTTCTCCCAGGGTGAGGGAACGACTGCGAGGGCTGCAGGGGTGCCAAGGAGCAGCAGCACCAGCAACCAACAACACGGCAGAGACAAAGGAGAGGCTGCCTTTGGAAAAAGGAGGTTTGAGGCAGGGATCAGCTCTTTGCTGTGGGATTCCCGGGCACTACGGTCATCCCAATAACACTTCCTCCCCATTAACTCCTAATGAGAATTGGAGAGGTTTCAGAGAACTGAAAAAAAGGACTCAAATTTTGCAACAGCCTGTCCCAACCCAAACTTCCCGAAGCCTGAGGGGCCTTGAATCCTTCATCAGAGGCGGCCACTCCAGCTCCCCGCAGCCTCCCAGCTCCCTCCCTTGAGAAGGAGGCAACGCCATCCGTGATCGCCCTTGCGTAGGAGAGCTCTTAGGTGTTTGTTCCCTGAGCCTCAGACAGCAAACCCTAAATATTTTCCCTCCTCCCTTCTGGAGGCTGAAGGAATGCCTTAAATTTCTAATTGTGTAATCTCAGCTGTCATATGACCTCAGCGAGAGAAAATGGCCAAATTCAGAGGAAACTCTTTGCTTAAACCTATCATTAGCTCTCCCTCCTCTCCTGCCCCGTTTTAAATAAACAAACAAACAAACGAAAAGCCCCACAGCCCATACGGGTGGTGTTGTTATTTTCCTTTCCCTAGAAAGCCTGAGGAATTGCATGGTCAGGGAACTTCAGCTATTCGAAGACCCCATGAAACCCACACCACCAGCTAACAATCCATCCCTCTGCTTACGGGAGCATTATCAATAAGGAAAGTCATAAATCGCCCGCTGAACAGGAACTCAAAGACCAAAGTCATGTAACTCAAACAGGCTCAAAGCAAAAGAGTCCCTTTAGTGTGAGGGTGGTCTGTGCAAAGTTAGGAGACACCTGCTAGCAAGCCCTGAGACACTAGCATCTGTGTAAACTTGCCCCCTCCCTGCGCCCGCAGCCCTTATAAGGTGTTGAATGAAGCAGTTTCATGAAAAAGGCTCTGTTTGGGGCAGTTCTAAGGCTTACATATACCTAAGTAAAACAGAGGCAGTGCTGTGCAGTCCTGGGATGGATTACCAGGGACCACAGGGAGGTCTATTAATTATTGTGACAAGCTGATCTGCTTGCTGACTGGTGGCTTGAGTTGCATGCGGAGGGGTGGGTGTCCGTGCGATAACAGCCCTCCCTGTGCGAGGGTTTCGGGAGAGCACAATCAAGTCGAGAGGATCTGAAGAAACCGGAGCACGAGGGGGGAACCCGAAGCTGGACACGCATGTCCACCTGGGGCTGAGGGCTGAGCGCTGGTGGGGTCATCCCCAGGCTCCCCTGCATCCCTGGACTGGGAGTGGTATCCCAGCCCTGCTGCAGCATCTCCAGGCTCCGGCACGGCAGGCAGCACAGCACGGTGGCAAGGGAGCGGGTTGGCAGGGCAGATCTTGGCCATCCAGGTTGTGGTCCTTCACCCCCTCAGATCAGCAGCAAACAGGATTTGAACACTGATTTATTTTTAATTGGAAAGCAAAAGCTAAACAGTGAAACCTCTACATACAAGGCCGTCACACTTTCTTATGAATTAAATAGCGGAAATATTTTAGTGCTGGCAAAGCTGAAGTCTGGAAATACCAATATTTCACCAAAGCAGTTTTTTAATATGCAGAAGTGTTGTACATATTACTCTGAAGTTTCTAGCTGTAGGTGAAATCTTCTCATCATCAACTCTCAATATAATATGCGCTTATCTTAAAGGACATTTACTTTCCTGTGCTTACCGACTGTATTTGAATTGTCAAATGACACTTTGCTGAAATTATTAAAACCTAGAGGTCACAGAGAACCCAACTTGAAAGCGGGAACACACATTCTTTCGTCTGAGCAAAAGTGCATATTTGGAATTTTAAATGCAAATTTTTTTCGGAGGAAGAATCGCTTTTCTGGCAGTCAAGTACAGACGGAGCATTTGAAAGAAGGATCTGCTTTAATTTTTGACAAGGGCTGTGAATAGATACTCCACTCTGCTGTTAGAGGGAACGGATGGCACGGAGCCCCCACCGCAGTGCAACAGGGAGCCGGGGAGCCCGGGGAGGGTGAGGGGGGGCCCTCACACAGCCTCCTCTGCTTGTGTTCCCGGTCAATGTTTTACAGCAGGTCCTCCCGGCTCCCCAGAGCAGATCGCAGGCGACCTGGCAGCCTGGTCCCTCAGGGAGGACGGCGGGGAGAGGAGGGGTCTGTGCCGGGTGCTGTCGCCCACCGGCCCTGCCACCTCTGCCCTAAGCCCCAGCGGAGAGCCAGGCTCCGGCTGCTGCGATACCCGCGCGGCTCGGGCTGAAGAAAGGCAGGCAGTATCTGGCTTATATACCCTGACTGCAGGAATGGGTTTTTTCTGAGGGATAAGGCTTATCTGTTCCCCTTGTTCGTACTTCCTTTTAGGCTGTTGAGTGAACAGATAGGAAAGGGAAAGCAAAGATGTTTGGCGACTCACTCAAAAAAAATCCTCGAGTAAAACCACCTCACACGACATTTGCAGATTAGCCGTAACCTTCCTGTTCCGCGGTGGCTCTCCGCGGGATGTGCCACGGTGTGTTCCAGGACATGCCTAGCTGCGAGGCCAGACCCTGCCAAAAATGCTCGGGCAAGGAGCAGAGAGCCAGCAAGGTTGACAGGGGATGAGAAGCAACCTTGCCTGGGTGCCGAGCCAGGTCGGTGCCTCTGATGGCGTGTTAGATCGCAGCGCGGGGAGCAAACCCTGCCCGAGCAGAGCACAGAGGTGAAAACAAAAGCCCCAGGGCTTTCGAGGGCAGAGTTTTCCCGACACCTCTCGGTTACCCCTATGCTGGACTGGTTTTCGGTCTGTACCGTATAGCACCAAAGCTTCAGAAGCTGCTTTTATTCTGATGAGGCTCCACTCGCTTGAGAGCTGCAGTGACGAAGAGGAGTAGTAACGCGGGGATATGTTTGTAACTGCCTTGTTGCAAGGCTCACCGCAGATCGACGAGCTCCCCTTGCACAGTTGGGGATGCTGAGAGCTGGAGTCGAGACGAGGTTTCAGAGAGGAGTCCAGGTAGGGTTTGGACCACGTCCCCTCTCATCACCTGAGCGTGGCTGAGTCCATAACCACCGAGAGCCACTAGCCCTTTCAAGGCTCCGGGAGTCATGGCAGGGCCGCGGACATCCCCTCCCCGCCTGCCCTCTCCCACGTTACACCGTTGGAATGAAGGAGCAGAGAGATGTCAGAGTTCAGATATTCAGCATTTTAGCTGTGCGTAGCTGAACATGAGACACTTGAGGTAAAGGATGAAGATTCAGCTTCCTACAGCCTTGAGATGAGTGTCCAGTGACCTCTGCTACCTCAGCTACAGGCTCCATGAGTGACAAAAAAGCACTGCAGCCCCAACCCCAGCACTTGAAAGCGAGCACCAACAACGTAGAGGTTGCTGAAGAAGAGGGGATGGAGGAAACTTGCCTGTGAGGGCAGAGCAGAGCTAGGAAGACATTTCCTACCATGAAAGGCCCTTCTTTCTCCTCCCTTTCCTCTACTACAAACAAAGACATGGTTTGAGGTATTCAGACTCCAGCCCTACCTTGCTCCAGCTGGTAACAGAGGGCAGTGGTATCACCATCACCACGCTCACCAGTGTGCCTGCAAAAATACTGCATTTTCTAGCCCACGCTGAAATCCAGGTTGCTTACCTCCTCCCGGGTACCTCACCTACACCACCTGAATTATTTTGCATAGATGTGCTCACAATCACCCCTTCATTTCACTGTGAATCCAGACCCACCTTCGCTAACATAATGCGATCTGACTTATCGATGACATGCGTCATCCCAGTGCCTTCCCAGCCAGTCGGAAGGCACTCACGCTGCCTGCCAGCCTCACACCCTCCTCGCAATCAGCAACGCCTGCTCCTCCGCTCCGTTTTCGTGCCTCCTGGAGAGCTCCTCGGTGCTGATCTGAAGTTTGGATGCAGTGTTGTTTTTATATATAAATGACATTATGACAAATGATGAAGGATTAAATTACACTTCAATCAAATCAAGCCAAACCAGTAGGGATTGAGGTCCCAGTGGAAAGTATACACGGAGTTCCTCAGCTTCCTGATTTGAATGACTTTGTTCTTCATCCAGAGAAAGGGGGGGGGGGACACGAAGGAGAAGCGAGGGGAAAGGGAGAGGAGGGGGGAATTTGGCCTAAAATGAAACATTTTCCTTTTAAGTTGAACATTTGAAAATGGCTGGGAGGAAAGAACTGAAACACTGTAATGGCTGATACTGAAGAACAGCCTGGGACTTTTGCTTTTTGAGAACAGAAGCCAGGGAGAGAGCTGTGGTGTGAAAAAGGCGATGCTGTGTGCCTTGAAGGGGAAGGTGTTTGCAGCAGCCCATCTCCTGCAGACACTGAAAACCCCCTGCAAGGCACTAACCCAATTATCTTTGCGAAGAGCTGTGCTGTGAAAAGGCAAAGGCACTGACAGTGGTTTTGGTAAAGGCTAAAGACAGCTTCACTCTGCCTTGCACTCCCATCAGAGTCACTTCATTATCTTTGCATCACCAGATCTTGCAAAGGTTGGCTCAAGAGCCTTTAGCTCTGCATCTCTGTCCAGCTACAAAGCCTCTCTCAGCATCGCGCTGGCTCGCAGCACTGTTTTGAACATGGGAGCATTTCTAAATGCTGCAGAAATAGTCATTCCATGAATGAGTCTCCCTGTAGTAGGTGGGTAGATAGACAGACAGACAGACGGGCAGGCAGATACTGTCCTCTAGAATTTGCACTAGGTACTTTGCTCTAGGGGTTGTATTAAATGCTACTCACTGTGTTCTGATTTCTGGGTGCAAATCTTGGGTATTGTGTCCAATAGATCCCATCAGTGCAAGTCCAAACAAGTGAAGCAGAATACATCAGGGTCTCCTTTGGTTTGATGGTTGTCTCCGGGAGACGGCGGCTGCTCAGACAAACTCAAAACCTTCCTGGCAGATGAAGCCAACATTTCAGAAAACATTTCTTAAAACTTTGGCACTATATCTGCATGTGAATCACATGCTGTCTGAGCCAGAGTGGGCAGAAGGCCTTTTCCCACCTCCTCCTTCGGTCACTACTGTCCTCAAGCACGCGGTACCTGCAGGTCATCCATTCATCTGCAGAAGGAGCGATGGACAAGTTCCTCCCTGTTTACAGGGCAGTTTACATTGTTGTGGTCATAAGCTGCGTGTCAGCTGTGTGTGTACCTGCTAGAACACTCTTCCATTTCAGAAACAAATATTTTAGTCTTACCGAAATGAAAAGCAAACAGAACACTTCAGCAGGGCTAGAATATCACTTTTGGTGCATGGCAAAGCCACTTCCACTGCAAAAAGAACGAAGCCCACAAAAGCCCACACATGCACACATGTCTACACGTGTGCTCAGGCACACGCTCCAGCCTGCGGCTCGACAGGATGAAAAGCAGAAGATCAACCCTTTCTGAAAGTCTCTTTGCTATGAATTTTCTCCCTGTAGTAACAGGCTTTGCAAAGTATCTTAAAGAATAACTTAAGCAATAATTCCCAGGAAACCGTTTGTTACCTATGGTTAACGTCCAATCTGTTCACATTACATCTCAACTTTCTGACACAGAAATCAAGGAGAACACTTGCAGGAATCAAGATCCAAATTGGTTCAGCCTCTGAGGATAATAAAGACTTAGAAATATGTATAAATTTAAGTGGTTTTGAATAAGGACAGCTTTTCAAAAAGCGGTCGAATTGTTACTTTGAAATAAGCCATTATTTTCTGCTTTTTTAAATTCCAGTCTTTAATATGGGATGAGATCCAGACTGCCAAGAACCAAGGAGAGTTTTTGATGCAAATGAAAAGCAGCATTTAAGAAGTGTAAGTATCCCATAATAAGAGCCCACACCAAATTGCCAGCTCCCAGACCTGCCTGGAACGTCCGGGGTCCATCCAGCCCAGGAGATCAGAGCAGGAGGGTTCAGAGGCCCCGTCCTCTCAAGCGCTGGCCTCGTGATTCACCTTGCTTCTCCTGGTGAGACCCTGGGGCTCACTCCACAGCCCCCTACGCAAACGTCTCCAGCCAAGGAGTGCGGAAGGTCTAACCTGGAGTCAGACCCAGGCACACAACACGGGGAAATGCTGCCACGGCAGGGGAGGGATGGGAGGAAAGCTCCTGAAGTCCCCTTGGACTGTTTTCCCTAATCCTGTCCCTGTCCAACATCCCAAGAAAAAAACTTTGTGTTTTACTGGAATTTGTGGAAGAAAGCTTTTCCTTCCCACAGTGCCATACTTGGTGAAAAAACATCTGGCAAGGAAGCATGGCTGGAGCGAGCATGAGTGATCCGCACACCCTTGTTCAAGTTTAGGATCTTCATGCTTGAGATCCTCCATGGACACTCTCTCCTGGCACTGGCCAGACCCTTGCACACCTTTGTGTGGTGGGTGAGAGGGGAAGGAAACAGCTCTCGGCTACGGTGCAGGCGGAGAAGGCAGTGGCAGGACGCCAGGTCCTCTCCTTCTGCCCCACGCAGAGAGCAGTAGAGCCGTGGGGTGTCCCCCTTCACTCCCAGCCACGCCGGGGGGTCTTCTGCAGTTGCAGGGACCTCTCCTGACCTGGGAGAGCAGAGCCTGCTCCGCCGAGAGCACGGAGGAACTGGGGCGGCGAGGATGAGATGGCAGGTGGGGGATGAAGGCACATCCAGCAGAGGATGAGGCTGGGCCCCCTGCCATGCACGCGTGCAGGAGGGCAGTGGGGAGCAGGGAGGAGACCTGCTGCAGCGGAGCGCTGCACGACGGGAGAGCCTTAGCGGAGCGAAAACAGGAGCTGGTCCTCGACAAAAGGCCCAATTAGCCGTCCTCCCGCAAACAAACAGCCCCTCATCCCAACTTTTTCAAAGATTCCTCGGAAAATAAAAGGGCCACAGGATTGGAGGGATCAACCAAAGTCATGTACATCTATTTAACAAGAAAACTCATTGATAAGCAAACCACCTGATGCTTGCACAGCAGAAAAGAAAACACCTGGTTCTGCCTGTGGGTTGATAAGCCAATATCTTTAATCTTTTTTTTTTTTCTCTTGATGACTGAAGTACACACTCTGTGCGGCCCTATGCTCCAGCCACATTGGTAATAGTAACAAAGCTTTGATGTCCCCCTCATTCAACAGAATGTTGTTTAGTTCAAAGCGAAGAACAGAGGCAATTCTTTGCTTTTAAATTATTAGCTCCCTAAGTCTTCTGTAATGATATAGTTTGACTGAAGTGTGCAGTTTATTAACTACATAAAGACGATATTATTAGAGCGGAGAAAGGCAGCCGAAAGTTTTGCCTTTCAGCTCAGCAGCAGGGGTTTTTGATACTTTGATCTCAATCAATGCTAAATGTCTTTGTGAGATAGAGGGAGCAGCAGAAATTACCTTTGGCACCATGACTACATCAATTATTTAGTTCTTTTTCTTATAAATTAAAGTGTTCTTCAACTTTTACCCCATTTTTTTCTTCTTCTTTTTTTTTTTTCCCCCTTCAGTTGATTGGGAGAAAAAAAAAAAACAAAACTGACTGGAAGAAGCCTGGCTGTGCACATTAATAAAAATCCCACTGACCTTTCCCAGTCCTGGTCTGGAAGGGTCTTCTCTGGGTGAGGAGATGGATTCATGCGAACAACAACAGCAAAAAGGTAGCTCGGGGTAATGTGCTATTTAACCAAATGACTGCGTCGGTTGTTACTGCAAATTTTTCTATATCTAGCCTAATTTCTTTTTTTCTTTCTTTTTTTTTTTTTTGGTCTTTTCCAATATTGCTAGCATGAATGCAGCCGGAAAAATGGGACACCTGATGGAAACCAAAGGATTGCTCTGAGCAGGATTTAAAGTGTCAGTGTTTATTAAAGTTCCTTCCGTTGCTCCCAGCACATGCACCAGAGGGCAAGTTTAGGAGCAAGAATGAGGCAGCCCCATCTTGGGTAACAAGGAGAATAAATTCAGGTCTCCTAAGGCTTAAAGCAGAGCTTGCCAAGAGCCAGACCACCCTACCTGGAGCTGCAGCAGGTGCCTACACACTACACGTTGGATGTACTAACTCTCATTGAGGCCACTGGTGTCAGGTAGTCCTACCTGTATATAACCTGTCACCAAATCCTACCCGTACAGAAGTTGTGTCCAGTCTGGAGTTAGGCTCCTAGGGCCAATGGAGGGAATAAACCATTTCCAAAGCTGATTCTTCCCATCCTAAGAGAGGTGACCAACTCCTTCCCTGGGGACAGAGGGAACCCAGCATGATGGGACCAGACATGAGCGAGGATAATGCAGCCCAGCACTTCTGCCAGATAACAACAAATGGATACACATTTCAGGGGAATTTGTGCTCTTCTAATACTCCAGGGAAGATACTAGGCTGATGGCCAGAGAGTAGAGCCAAGGGAAGAGGGTATTCCTGCAATTTTGGGGACAGAAGTTGGTGGCTGGGACTCGGTGCTGTGGTATACCAGAACGTGTTAGAAACCACTGGAAGCAGAACCTCGGCTGGGAACACGAGCAGCAGGACCCCAGAGATGCTGAGGAGCCTGCTTTATATCAAGACGGAGCCCGATGTATCTCGAGGATTTAAAATACTGTCCTTTGGCCAGAGAAGTTTTTTGTGAGTGAGAAATAAAAGAGGTCTTTGCAGAAATGTTGAAGCATGAACTATGGGAACTTCGATATATTTATATGTAGAACATGTTGGAGAACAACATAATTCTGTTTTCATGGTGATCAAAGTTTTGCAAGAAGGAGGACTTGAGACAGTGTGCTAAGCTGCTATGGCAACATGAATTTTAAAAAGTAAACTCACTTGCAAGAGCTTATCTTTTCTTCTTTAGTGTAGTGCAGAACAGATCTGGGAACCTCTACCCTAAAAGGGATCTCGTGAGGTGCTCACCTCTGCTTCTGGGCCAGGCGTATTGCAAAATGCATAAAACATATCCCCCGCAGCAAGGGGAAAATTGCCCCAGTGACTGGGTTTCTTCCTGCATCCCTGAGGTTCCTGCACCCCAAAAAGCCAAGTCACGATGACTCTTTCATAACACATTTATCATAATTCAGATATTCGGATATCGGGGTGAATGTACCATGAACCACTTCAGTTCGACTGACACCCCATTGTAGGACCCGAGGAGGATGCGATGCGACGCAGCCCCTGCGCAGAGGTGAATTCCACCCACAGAGCACCGTTTCCACGAGCGACGTGACGTGGGCTCGGTTTACATCTCGGCTTTCAAGCCACCCTCACAAAATGTAAAGGCAACGGTGTCGGGAGCGTTTCTGACGGCTCCTTTCACAAGGGGATGCTGAGAAGAGCTGTCATGCTCCGAGTCAGCTGTTCTGCCAGGGCTGGCGTTTCAGGCAGGAAGAGCCCTGCTCGCAGCGCTATCCCAACCGTGCCAAAACCACACTGGGAATCTCACGGGAACAAGCCCTCTCCTGAGCCAGCTGGTACTTCCTGCTCCTGAGGCCTGATCCTGCTGGATGCTGAGCATTCTTTCTTCCATTTTTAAATTAACGAGACTTGAGCAATGCGTAGTCCAAGACTTCAGAGAAAAAACAGACTCTCAGTGTATTTGGCACTTTGGCCGTACGCCTCAGCTGGAGAGGAGAGAGTGAAATGTCAGACTTGAAGGGAGATTTGAGAGATGCCGATCGCCTGGAAAACAGATCTCTCATTCGGACAGTTTAATCGGGTTCAGGGAGCTGGCCATGCCCCTCCATACGCCTCTCCTTCCACCCCGCAGGCCCGGCACAGAGTGGTGGAGACCCCAGCCCCGCCGCACGACCGCAGAGCAACCCCGGCCGCAGCTCAGCAGCCCAAAGCTGGCAGCCCACCCACAGGATCCACCTCCTGCCCACCGCTCCAGCAAGAGGCTGAGGTTCACGAGCAGGGGACTCGCTCCCATCCTATCCCAACAGTGTCCCCTTGAGGGTGATGGCTGAGGCAGCCTGGGAAGAGCCCTCACGGAGGTTTGGGGGAACCCCAGAGGTTGCTCTTGCTTTTCAGGCTGGCCCATCGCTGCAGAGCAAGCACGCAAACAAACCCCAGCAGCCGTGGGTCAGTGTGAGCCCCAGCAAAGGACACTGGAGGAGCCCACCCTGACGTGGGGCGTGGGACCTCCACAGGTGGGAGTGGAGCCTGACGTAGAACCACATGGCTAATTAAGCATCTTCTTTCTGACTTCATTCAAACAATATCTGAAGTCTGACCATTGCAGCCCCTTCTGCAGCACATCGGCTCAGACCTGGAGCACAGGGAGCTCTTCCAGCACCGAAGAGCTGGAGCGGGGCCATGGCTGCTCCGTGGGTCTGTGCCAGCCCCCAGCCCCCGCAGCCGTGGGCGGCAGGAGAGCGGAGCCTCTGCGGCAAGGGCACGGGGCTTCCTGGCTGCTGCTGGAGTCTCCTTTCTTCTGTCAGCCAAGCAGCAGGGAGTTCTGAGAAACTGCCCACAGGGAGCGATCACTTTTTCCAGTCATTAACCTTACACATCCCTCACATTATTGGAATACCTTGGATGTCTAAGTTGCTGCAGTGAGCTAATTCTTCCAGGTGACTCCAGGCAGCGTTAAATGGGCTCCTGCACAGCGAGGGGATTTGAACTGTGAGAGCTGAAAGCGTTCCCGACTTCAGCACGCCAGGCCTCCAGCGGGGGCGAGATCCTCAGATGTCACCGTGCAAGCACGGCGCAGTGGCAGGAGGGGTCCAGGGCCTCCGGAGCAGCGGTTTTCAACCTGCAGTCGGCAGGAGTCTGGGGGGTCCGTGGGTGAAGAGAGGGATGAAGGAAAGCAAGGCACGGGCTTGAGATGCACCACGCAGGGGCCTGTCTCCGCCAGGGGAAACAACCGTAGGAGTCCTCAAGTTGAAAGATTTTGGGGAAAAAAAGCAGTGATCTTAAGGGATAAATGTTGGGAACCCCCGGTGCTGGCCTCTGAGACATGTATGTACCTGTCTGTCTGGATGCAATTGTATCAGGGTGTCCCAGCCCTGACAGAGCAACCAGTTTTGGAACCCGAAGTCCTTCCTCTGGTTTAGAAGATGAGCATGAGGCCAAGGTGCTATTGGATTCCTTGGCAAAGATGGGGAGATCTTCACAGTCCGTCCCCTAAGGAGCAGAACAGGTCACCAGGGAGCTTCCCATCGCCTGCGTGTGCACCACGGGAGAGCCAGCACGGCCACAGCCTGGTCTCCGCTCAGCAACCACCAAGCCGTGTCTGGAGATGAAACGCTGATTGCCTCCACCCCAGGTCACTGAAAATAAACCCAGAAATCCCTCCATGCCTCCTTGCAGCGAAGGAAGTGCCACCCCTCACTGGGGCCAGCATGGATGGGAACCACCTCTTTGACCAGGGTTTCTTGGCGAGTCCCCTCTTCCCTGTGGCTAGTGAACCACACGCCACTACAAAGAGGCTCTCATGGTAGCTGGGTGTTCTACAGCACCAGTTATGCTACTCTTGCTAAGCACGTTAACAAGTAAGAGTAGTGCCCAAGTTCATCAAGGAGAACGCATGCACTCATCAGCTTGTGAAACTGGGACAAGACGTGTGTCTTCCTCAGCAAGCTGAGGACGTATGGAGCTGAGGCGGTGCAGAAGCCAGCCCGGGGAGCCGCTGCATAATGCCCACCCCGGCTCCGTGTGTGCCGGCAGTGCCGAAGAGGAGGAAACTACAGGTAACTGGGTTTCGCGACACGACGGCATTTACCGTCTCCACGGAGCACGACCCACGTCCCAGCCCCAGACACACACTGCTGGTCCGCGGCCGCTGCAGGTTTCTGGAGCAGAAGGCAAGGAGGTGCACAAGAGGAACTCCAAACCAATGAGAGAGGCACTCATAGTAGGACAGCTCTTATAATATGTACATAATATTAAATATAATATTAGTAACTCCTACACATCACAATGTCTTCCCGTTGTGTTTGCTGGATTACACATTACCAGTGTCCTGTCAGGAGCGGCTGAGTGACAATATTAACAAAAACAACCGCAAAAGAGACCACATTTGTCTCTTGCGAGTAACAGGTGGCCACTGCTGGCGACTGCCAGAGCAGAACCAGATCCCTCTGGCAAAGCAACGCCAGCAAGAGCAAACGCGCGTTCGTACAAGAGAAGCATCACGGGTAGAGTGGGGCAGCACCCTCCTGCTTGACCTTTGCTTTGGGGCGATGCCCCTTTCTGCTCCCCTGGGAAAGAGCCTTTGGAAACAGAAACAGCCTCTTGAGTTTCCCAAACTGCCCTGTGATCAGAAGTGTTGTCCCAGACCTGGGGGCAATGGGGACCACTGAGTACATGTGAGGAGAGACTTTAAGTCCCACAGCAGAAGTCAGCCACGCCAGCCACACAAGCAAAGCTCCATTTACAATTATAAAGTACAACACAGCATCATCAAAAGTCACCGGCCACATGGCGAAATTACAGAATAATGACCCACATCACACACCTCTAGGAAACCCCTCCACACTTCAACAACAAAAAAATGTCTTCAAACACTGACATGACATAAGGAAAGCAACGTTCTGACACTCTTGATAACAGCACAGATAAAGACTGTGGCAATGCATCAATCTCAGTTTGGAGAGGCCCAGAACACCAACACGGATTTGTTTTGGATATTCCCAGCTGTTGCTGGGGTGTAGTTCAAGTCATGGTTTCAAAACCCTTCCCAGCACTGAGAGGCCACAAAAGGGAAACTGAAGCAAATACAGAAGTGCTGTCGAGCCTTTGCTCTTCTGCACTGCTTGCTCTTTGGGATCATTTTTGGGTGGGATTAAGGAATGATGCCATGCCATTCAGGACATAGCTTCTCATGAGGGGTTCACTTTATTTTCCCCAGAAATCAGTTGTTTCTTAATGAACTTGCTTTAACGTTAAAAAATTGTTGTCAGTAAGAGGTGGACCCAAGCTGGGGACACAAACATGCCCCAAACTTGGCACTGAAGTCTGAGTCCTACTCTGAAAAATGCCTGCAAGCTCTGCTCCAGCTGTGGTGTGTACAGCGTGCTGACACCTCATGGCCAAGCAAGTAATTCAGATAAGACACCATTTCCCAGGATATAGAGAGATATACATAAATACTCCATCTGCTATAAGGCAAGAAACGAGGTTCATTTATCAAGAAGTTTGTAATGAATAGATCTGAATATACCAAAGATAGGAAAGAAAACCAGTCCAGAAATGTTTCAAGTTCTTGAATTACAAACAGATGGGTGCACCAGGGCCCGTTACTCATCGCTGTGGCAGTCTGAGCTTCCCTGATGCTGAAGGATGGCTCTAACGCACTTCTTCAACAGCACGGCCCATAGACTGAACCGTAGGTGGCAAACCTTGCGGTCTCAGGCCTGGAAAGAGATCGTCCGTGCCCGGGTTGCTTGTCACCCAGCTCTCCCCTCTTCCGCGGGGCTCTCCCAAGGGCAGATCACCTCCTTCGCAGAGTCCTTACGAGCTCGGTGGCAGCTGTCCTCTCCTTCCTTAGAGTCTATGGGGTAGATTCGGCTCTCCAAAGGAGCGTCCGTTTTTATTTGGAAGAAGCTGTGTTGTGAAATAAAAACTCATCACGCGTACGGCACTTTTTGATGTGCTCTCTGAGACAGCGAACACGCAGCACGGAGCCTGGCTTTGAGTTTTCCACTGTTCAAAACCCCAAATCCCAAAGCAAAACTCCCAGGCGCAAGCCCGCAGAGGTGGAAAACGAAGGAAATGTGCACTCCCGCCCCTTTGAAGCAAAACTGCTGTGTGACACAGCTCCGGCGCAGCCAGCGCCCAGAGCCAGGTGGAGAAGGAGCCCTCAGAGTTGTGCTTTTGAATTTCTAATGTGGACTCATCCACTTGGCCAGCAGCAGAGGTGGATTAAAAGAGACTGAGGACCTGTTACTCTTAGAGAGCGACACGGCCAGGATTTGGTTTCAACAGTGACAACCTTGCCAGGCAACCAGTCCCTATTCTTACACATCCCGCTCCGGAACGATAAATGTTTCGCAACTCTCCCTCAAGATTTCTCCTCCCTTGTCACTTCTGGGTCTCCTCTGATTTTCAAATCATAAAACCAAACCTGAACCAACGCTTGAGAACAAACACTAATATACAAGTGATTTTCCAAATTCAGAGATCAAAAGTAAAACCTGGGGGCTTTACACCACAAACAGGAGGTGTAAGCACAGCAGAGAGGAACCGCCGGCACGGCCACTTGCCCCTTTCTCATCAGAAAACACATCCAATACAGAAAGCAAGCGCAAGAGGCCAAGGGGAAGAGATGCTTTTAGAGGTCTGGCCGTGATCTCGGGCAGGCAGCACAAACGCTGGTGGTGGGGTTTGGATGTAACGGTAGGAAAGGCAACCACCAGCCGGGCTCGCGGTGCCGCACAGCCTCGGGGGGGAGTGCCGGGGAGCACTCTCGGGGGTATACGGGGTCCCTACCCCCGCGTACCCAAACGCAAAGGCCTTCAGCTTGTCTCCAAAGCCAACGGAATAACCAAATAGGACAACCTTCTCCTGCTAAGGCACACAGGGCAGCAAGGCCCCGTGGCCCATGAAGCTGTTTGATGTGGGGACAAACGCAAACATACCTTCATGCTGGCCCTGACGCAAGAGAGCGGCCATCTCCCCTGGGCTGCTCCAGCGTGTGGAGGCTCAGGACATGGGGTGGGAGGGGACGGGCAGCGCGGGTGCCTGGCGTCCCCAGGGGGAGGACAGGCCACATCCCTGGCTGTGCCACAGCGTACCCCGAGCAGCCTCATGGCCCGCTGCTCCCCGGGGCCAGCGGGGGGGTGCAGCACCTCCCTTTT
>NW_009614675.1:0-23585 GCF_000690535.1 Cariama cristata | reverse complement strand
TTATTTTTTTACTTTTTTTTTTTTTTTTAAAGCTGCTTTGCATCGTAATTGGGTGCTTTGATAGTTCCTCCCGCTGCCCCCGGGAGAATCCCTGGAAATCTTTCTGCTCAACCAAGAGATTCCTAGGTAAAACCAGCCCCTTCTTTCGGGAATTCATGTGTTCCTCATTAATAACACAAAGAACATGTGTGTTTCGAACATTGCTTTCAAATAGACCGTGTTGCCTTGAATCTCCCCCCTCTGCCTTCACCAGCATTGCTGAAGTTTGGCGTGGTTTGGTTTTTTTTGCAATGTAGTTGCTCTTTCATCTGTGTCATGAGATCCCAGGAGGAGCGGTGCTGGGCTGCTGGTGGGGATGACTGGTCAGCTGAGTGGGGATTAATTTCCTGAAAGCCCTCGGGGCTTTCCCTCAGAACTTCATGTTTGCTTTAGAAGTTTAGGTCTTTGCGTTCCCAGTGTACACCAAAAAACCCTTACTCTTCTGCTTTAGCCTCTCTACGTAATAAAAAGCCAATGAATGCCAAAATGCCAACAGGGGGTGTTCGGCCGTCGTTACATTTTTGGACTTCCACGAGCTCTTTCTTTTTTACATCTTGAATGTAAGAGGATCGGCCACATCGTCACTCTAATTGAAATGTATGATGGTAGGATCAATACAGGTATTGAGAAAGGGTGATGTTGTTTTATGATCAATAAATGGGGTTTAAAAAGGAAAAAAGCTAACTAGATTGATGGATCAAGGTGTGGCCCAGTAGCCTCTGCGGGAGGCCATGAAATAATTTTTCCTCTGTGTTGTGTGCCGCGTATTTGACTGGCTCTATTAGCGTGGCGTTGTGTGCGCTTCATTGCTCCAGGGAACATTCAATATTGGTTTCTGCCAGAATCAAGATACTGGATTTGATTGGACTAATAATCCAATTCAGTATGCCTTAAATGAAAAAAAAAATTTCTGTAGAAAAAGCGACCATCAAGCGTATCATCTCCTTGCATGTCTAGGGGGATTCTGAAATTGGAAGAAAAGGAGAAGGAAAAATATGACAGGCCTTTGATAATGTGATTGGAGCTCCGAGAGGGAGAAATGTGCTGCCCTCGGTGCACTTGGAGGCTTCGCTTAGGCTTAGCAGCGAGTGTTCCTTGTACTACAGGTGATGTAAGGTTTCAGATAAAGTTGCCTCAGTGATTTATTTTTTTTTTCTTTCCCATCTGGAAAGAAGCTCTGAATCTGGTTGCAAAGCTTTTACTATTTTGAACTAGTTCTGAGTTCTTGCAAAGTTAATTATTTAAAAGATTGCCAGTGGTGTTTAGCACATGTGAAGTTTTATTCACGAGTAGGCCCACCGAGGTTGGAAGTAAGGTTATAAATGCGCTTGTGTTTCCAAAATCAGATCTTGGCACGTAGTGACTCAGTGGAGTGCAGTTAAAATTTATTCTCTACTTTTGCTGGAGACAAATTTGTAATCTTGTTCCCTGCCTGAAACTGGAAGACTTAAAGATCACAAATGTACTTGTTTGCTTTGCAATGAATAGTGTAAAGCTGCAAAGTCGCTACAGGCTGGCGACTCGAATCCTTCACAGTGCTGATACTAAAAGCAAGTATCGTGATACTGCCAAGCGTTGGGATTGTGTTAAACTCCTTGGGCAAGTAGTCGCCGGAGTCAGACGTGATCAGGTGGAAAAGGAGAGATGTCTCTTATTGATTTAAATGCTCCTCCCAACCTGGCTTTGCCTCCCGTTGGAAGGAGCAGTGCAAAGTGATGCTTGGACACCTTCCTTTGGACACCTTCCTTTGGACACTCTGGTATTTCTCCGGCATGGGACTCTCCCCCAAGCTAACTCGCTTTCTTTGCCCAGGCCTGCCGAGCCCACGCAGGGGGTAACGCTGCCCTGACGTTTTGCCAAGGAAGAAGAAGGATCCTGGCAGGGAAGAAGAGCTGCAGAGCAGCAGGGCTTCGCTTCCGTGCTGTCGGAGCAGAAGGGCGGATGGCAGAGCTGCTGCTCCAGGCAGCGTTGCAGAGAGGGGCTGGGTAGGCGCAAACAGGGCGGTAGCGGACCAAGACCAAATAACAGGTCGTGAGAAGAGGCACGAGACTTAATGTCCTGGTTACGATAGTGTTGGTGCCTGGTAACTTTGAAAATGTGTACGTTAAAGTGTTGAAAGCTACTGTGCCCGTATGGGGAATGAGCACTTGTGAAACACTTCGGCACTACTGAGCTGGCTTTACTGCTCAGTTGCATTTTTAGAAATTTTCCTTTTTTAATTTCTGTTCTTGGAAGGAAGCTACTATGAAAGAATTCTGGTTTTCAGGTCGTTTAAGGCACACTGTTTGGCTTTGGTTCCCAATCTGATTTGTCATATAGCAGATAAACACAACACAAAACTGACTTTCACAATGGCAGTTCTGAAATACTTGTTCTGACGATATAAAAATAGAGCAACTGTGTGAAGTCAAATTTATTTTATTTTCAAGAGAGAAAACTTCAGTGCAGTCAATCTAGTTTTGCAAAATGTTTGCAGCCAAAGTGTTCCTGATCATTTCCAGTTTTATCATACAGTATCCTTCCTAACCGTGTCAGATCTCCAGACTAGCTACCAGGTCGGTGTCAGCTGTCGTTACCCCCAGTAATTCTCATTCATTCACATGCAAATCTACTTAAGAATTATGTGAAAGGTGAAAAAGAAGGTGCATTGTATCGAGGAGCATGATACATTTGTCTCTTATTTCATGGATGTAGTATTATGTGTTCTACTTCTGATGGATTATGTGCTTTACCCCTGTCTGTATAGGTGCACTTCTTCCAATTCCAGATTTAAATTAGAGGTGGCAAGAGCCCAGTATGAATTGTGTGCACTGTTCTTGCTTCTTATTCCTTAAAATAATCTGATGGAATTCCTTTGCTCTCTGTTTTATTATTTTGCCTGCCCTGAGATTATAAGCACTGTGAGGAATGGAATCAAAGATCATTTAGGGCTTTTTCGCTATCTTCACTGGATTTCTCTTCATATTAATTTTGTTTCTCCTACGAGCTTTTGGCCAATAGAGTAGTCAAGCTCTTAAAGCACCCCATGTTCTTCACAGCTTTCTTGAAGCCCATCTGGACTGCATTAAATGTTTGCAAAGAAAGTACTGTCGCCTCATCTTGCCTCTTGTGCTAGTCTTCATCGTATGAGGTAGTGGTAGTCCTGCCGGTCCCACTGCGTTTTCAAATTGTCTTTTTATTGAGACCAGGTAAATGTTATTCCTGCAACTTCATTGCAAAGAGAGGCCGGGCACGTGCCTCCTGAGAGCTGAGGGTCACCTACCTGGGGACTGATTAGCGGGTGTTGAAACCACGATAGGATCTGACTTGTGCTCTGAACACCACGGCTCCTTTTGAGATTTCAGTGTCAATGTTTCATTCTGTGCATGAAGAGGTTTTGTCTATTGTTTTTCCTAATGACGGTTTGTTCTGTGCAGGGGGTGAGCAAAAACCTGCCCTGTAAACTTGCTCTGAGGTGTTAAGGTCAACGTGAATGTTGGGTCTAATGGCCTTCACTGCAAAACGCAAACTCCAATTTCCATGTCATTGGTGGGAGGTTATCTTTCCTTCAATTTCTTCCAGCTGTTAAAGAAAAGAAGGATAAAGAAGGATATGTATTAAACACCTCAAGTGTGTCATGGACTCTTAGAATTTATAGCTTGGTATTTTGAAGGTGATGAACACACACGTTAGCAAGTTCTGACCATGCAGCCATTCTTCCTTAATTGTTGATAGCTCTTACTTCCCGAGTGTTGGAAGGAATGAAGATTGTGAGGAAAGATTCAGCTGCTCTTGTAATTTCATCGCTTCACTAGTCTTGCTCTATTAGGTGATAAGGGCCTGATTTCTGGAGCTGTGCTGTTCCCTCAGAAGCTAAACTTTGCTTTCTTACTTTTGCTGAAAGGGGGTTTACTGTCTTTCTAGATACCAGAAGCTTTGAAAATGTGCCCCTTCCAGATTCAAATACCAGAAGGCAAGCCCTCAACTCAAGTCTCTCTTGCTCCTTCTCTCTTTTTTTTTTTTTTTTTAATGACATGGGTCCCTTGTGTTTATTTTTGAGCTCTTTATGAAAGCTGAAAAAAAGGAAGGGTTGAGGAGCAAAGACAAGTGCTGTGGTGTATTGCAGTATTTTGAGGTGGCAGCGTCGAAATCCCTCCAGATCCCTCTAATGGAAGTACTATTGAAATGCAAAATATTCCTGTTGTTAAATGATGAGATAGGTAGATTTTGGGTGTTGCTGCTGGATGCCTGCAAAATAAAAAGGACAAGGACCTGGAAGTCATAAGACAGAACTAATACAGTGATGTACTGGGGTGGGGTGTACTGTATTTTTGACCAAAGACAAAGCAAACATACCAGGTTTGAGTTGACAGAAAAGTCCCTGCCTTTACAAATTTGCATTCTGGCACCTCCTTCCGTACAAAATTAGCCCTCGCGAAAGGGACCGCACGGAGGTAGCGGAGCCTGTACTATAAAAATAACCCAAAACACGAGTATTAATTACAATGCAGTTGCCCTGAGTAGAGTGAGAGCACAGTTAGTGTTTTGTAAGTGGACCGCAATGGCTGGCGACGTCTATGTGCAGAGCGACGCCGAATGGAAGAGGCTCATCGTGGTCATTCCTCAGGATGTGCTCCTCTCCCAGGGTCAGCTGGGTTAGAGCCCCACTAACTGCTCCTTTGAAGGTCCTTTCTCTCCTTCAGAGAAATGGTGGAAGCTTTATTATCCAGGGTTGCCGATTGTAGCAATTGTGCATTCAGATCCTGCTGGGTCGGGGTAAGGTATCTGTTGTGAGGAGCAAGAGTGGTGGCAATAGGTGTGAGGTTCACACTTCTTAGCGCTCCTGGCATTTAATTCCCTATCAAGGCAAAAGCATCAGTTAAGTTTGGAAAGAAGAAAGTACAGGGTAAGCAAAAAACTATTTTTCCTGTTATTAAGGAATAAATTAATTGGGATTTGGAGTAGAATTGAGATGAAAACAAACCAGAGGACAAAAGAAAGCCCATGTGGAATTCCCATGTGTTTGGAAGTCTGGGATTATTAAGGAAGAAACCCTTTTGTTTTGTGATGTGGTGTGGTTTTTGTGGGTTTTTTTATTGTTTTGTTTTGGTTTTTTTCTCTCCCTTGTCTAACCAGAGAGCTGTGAGCTCTAGGGATAGTGTCTGGCAAGACAGATTTAAAAACTGCTACACCCTGCAGGGGTCTTTATTTTCGTGAAGGGCACTTACGACTTCGAGTCTGTGAGGACACGTTAGCTATTACATTGCCTTCACATTTTATTATCTTTGAAAATTTCTCACTTACTGTAGGTGAAGCGAGTCTGACCTGAAACGTTATCTGGACATTGTCAAGTATAGCTACATTTGAAAAAGGAAGCTGATACGATGGCATACCCTTGCACATGTGCATCTCCAATATGAATCACACATACCTCTCTCCCTTTTCTTACTGGCTGTAAAATACAGATTTAATCATAATTTGTGTAAATAAGTGCAGGAACTTGTTGCTCCTATTTCTGCCCGGATTAGGACTTGAGATCAGATCTTTAGAGTAAAGGAGGCAGCGCTCAGCTGCCTTGGAAATGGAAGTGTTTTTTCCTGCCACTGATGGGACTGTCGTACATCTTGCTGCTTTTCAGCCTGGTTTTGCTATGTAGATCTGAGCTCATGAAGCAAATGCAGTACGTGTTCTACAGATACCAGATTGCTGTTAAAATCAAAAGTTTTATATATGAATTTGTATCTACTAGTTCAGTGTCCTTCAATGCACTGGAAATAGCCCAGGACTAAAATAGATTTTATTTGCAATTTTTTGCACACGAACTCCCTTAGTTTTAAAACAAGTTAGCTGGCTATCTGTCTCCTCTTCTCAGCACGTGCTTCCATCGCAGCCATCCTTGCGATTGGATTGTGGCGTTAAAGAAACCAGATGACTTGGGTTGGTAACAGTCTAGTTGTGACAACGGGAACCTCTGCACAAGTGATCTACTGTGCCTTGCAACACGGAGCAACCTCCGTTACTGCCGGCAGCACCTGAGGTAGCTCAAGCATGTCTGCATCAACCGCGGGTGAGGTAGCTCACGCATGTCTGCATCAACCGCGGGTGTTGGTTTTGCTACAGTAGTGGCTGCTCTGCTCAGCGAGGTCTGCAGCAGCCCAGAACCGCCCGAGAGCCTCACCGAGGAGCTCGGTAAACTTCTCCTCCTTGGGATGAAAGTTTGGATGCTGAACCTGCTACTGCCCACGTGCCCGGCCCTTTCGGCGGGCTTCCTCCAGGCGTGGCTGTCCGGTGGGCTTTCTCATCCGAGAGCCGTCCTGTAGCAAAGTCACCTCTCTTGCCTTCAGAAAGTCTTGGGCCAGGGTCAACGTTTGGTTGACTCTTTTGCCAATGGTTAATAAAATAATACCTTTTTTCCCCCCTCTTCTCTCTCCTCCCACAGAGTTCTTCCCTCATTCTTCCTTTTGCCCATCTTTCCTCCTTCTGCTCTCGCTGCCCTTTTATGTCTGAGAGTATTTTACGGGGAGGGCAGCGGGGGACAGATGTGCTAGACCTTTGTTTCAGTTTTTTAAGAATCCTCCTCAAATAGATAAAACCTGTGGGGTGTGGTGGAGAGGGAATTTGAGGGAAATAAGCTAGATGGGAGAAAAAAAATGTTAATTCGAGTGAAAATTACAATTCATTGAAAACAATTAATGTGTCATAATTAAAAGGCTCTTTTGAAGAGAATCTGTTGAGACAGGAATTGCACTCTACAATCCTTTCTTTCTGCTTATTAATAATTTGAAATTGTGAAAAATAAATTGCTTGTAGATTTTGTCCTCTTTGCTCAGCTTGTGATTACTAAAATTAGTTGATTTTATTTAGCTTTATGGCTGGTTTATTTTTGTACCTTCTTACTAGCAAAACCTGCTGTTAAGCTAGGCTGCATATGTTTAGGGAAAATGCTTGTCTCAAAGTCATTGCTAGTCCAGTTTTGTTGTAAAAGAGGAAGGGTATTAACGCTGCAGTAACACTTGGTAAGCTTCTCCTCCTTAAAGACACACATGAATCCATTCCTAGGGATCTAAAACTGCTTGATAGCACTACTTTTTCCCATTGGCTTTTTTTTTTTTCCCCAAGAAAAACAGATGACAACTCAAGAACTGAGAGTCACCTCTCCACTTGAGGGAGGGAGCGTAAGCCTTCTTGCATTAAAGGCCAGCTCCTGTCATTTGACAGGACAAAAAGTAATTGGATCCTTTTGGCGACCATCTCTCAGATAATTCCTTGCTCTTTGTTTGTGGATCTGCCTGTACATGTGGTCCGTAGAAGAGCACCTCGGAGCCCGCTGTGGTGCTGCAACTTGTTCTTAGGCTCACGTCAAGGCCAGATGTGAGAATTTTCTCACCCACCCAGGCTCTTTCTGTTTTTTGCTTTGCTGCCATAGGAAGCTTCATACCAGAGAAGATCAGCCATTTGGGGCTTCTACAGAAAGAAAAGGCTTACCTGCTGAGCCATTGTGTGGAAGGTTGGGTCCTGCGTGTCCCCGCCTTGGAAATTTTATTGTGGTATTAGGGAGGAAAAAACTACAGCAGGTCAGCAGAAGATAAATTTTGAAGATTGCCTTTGGCAGCAATAGCTTTGGCATACAAAAGAATATACTACAGTGTCTATTTCAACTGCAGGCGTCGGATCTATTTTTGAAATTGTGACTTTGCGAAATCTTGAGGGAGGTTTTTTTCCTCTCGTTTTTTTTTCTACCTAATTGGAAACTTCACTTCTGAAATTCTGTTATGATACCTGTTGATACACAAACCTTGACTGTCAGAGTTTGCGGCACAAAAAATGAACAGTTGTACCGTGTTTTCAAGAGAGAGCACGTTATACCAATTTGGAAGGTCTTCGGGGCGATATCACCATGTTGCTTAAGCGTGGTATGGCAAGCCCTGACCTTTCATTAACTGCGCTGTCTGGTAGATGCCTGCTACGGGTAAGAGTGAAATGTGAGGCGTGTCAGAAAATGATTCATCAGTCCTGCTGATACCTTTCTGTGACTAAAGAGATTTTTGTTTAATTCATTTATCTTCTCGGTGACTCTCAGGTTGCAAATAAGACAGAGGAGTCTGAAGGTGGTCACACTCTCCAAAAGTCTGAGAAGTGCTAGAGGAAGATTACATCTAAGGCAGTCACAGTGCTTCAGTTTATCTGTCACAGAATAATCTTCTCATTACTTCATGGATGCAAAGTCCTTCAGGGAATAACGCAGACATTTTGCATGATCCAAAGTGCCGGATTCTTGCATTTGAACTGCTGAGATAAATGGGGAGGAAAAAAAAAGTTCAGGAAATTTCTCAGCAGCGGTAGTTAGGAGTGCTGGTGGGTGTTACACGTTCCAGCTACACTTAACTTTCTTTTGCGCTCTGCTGAGCCTTCGGGTTAACCTTTTCTTGGCAAGTGACCAAATACTAGTGATACTACCCACACATTTTTGTTCAGGTTTGGAAACTTTCTCCATGACAGGTGTGCACGACAACGTTTGCTGTTGCTAATGGGTGAATTTCCCCAATTCCAGTGACCTGAGCACCATCACCTCCAGCGTGTAGGCAGGAACGTGGCTGCGCTTGCTGCCTTCCTCGTAGCACGTACAATGTTGGAGCCCTGGGCTGCTGTAGGACCTGAGGTACCGTCATCACACGATGGGTCGTAACCTCTGGCCAAAGTAGAAGATAGCTTAGTCCTACATACGGGTTGACATGCGGAGGAACGGGTGGTAGGAAGCTGACTCCTCTGTGTTGTTGCAGTGTGTAGTAGCAGATTGCGTCAACCTGAGAGCGTAACAAAGTCTTTTCGCTTCCTGCCCTACAAACTCAACCTGGTATCTGAAAATAAAGCTGTGTTCCTGCATGCCTCTGTGTTCTCCTGTGTAATAAAGATTTTTATAGTGGAACTTGGTTAACAATTGTAATGATGTATGAGCCACAGGCGAAGCTAGTTCATTTCCCAGAGCTGCTGCCTCTACTGTATTAGCCAGGGTAAAGAGTAAAAAGAGTAAAGTGTGCATGTTTGAGAAGGAGAGAGAGAAATAAATGAGTCCAAGAGCAGAGGGAGGAACACTGCTGCTTTAAAAAAAAAAAAATTAAATCATATCGTATTTTACTTGGGAATCAAATTTGCCTTTTAAATTGCTCTGCCAAATTTTTAAGTAAAATGTTAGAATAAATATGAATAAAAAAGATTGTTCTTATTTTTAATAAATCAAACACGTTATTGTGACATTGCTTAACAGCTTTTTTTTCTTCTTCTTCTTCTTCTTCTTTTTTTTTTTTCCCTGAACAAATAGTCCTTCCTGGTATTACGGAGTGGAAAGCTGCTTTCTGTTTGTGCCTTTGAACTCCCCTGTATAATTCCAAGAAATACCCCTGTTGACAATCAAATTCTGCTCCTTGGTAATATCCTAAATAGGTCAGGTGGAATGAGGAGCAAAAGCCTTCTGTCTATTGTATTCCCTTTATTAATTACCAGGGCAATAAAACCACCGGAGTTGTTTTTCACGTTGTTTGTGCTCTTGGGCCTGAGGCTGCCTGCGTACATTCCTGGGGCCGCGGGCAGGTGCCCGACCCTACGCCTTTCCCCAGAGATGGGGCACAGTTTTTCTAGCAGGGAATACGGTCAGAATAACTGAATTCCAGTCCTTGTACTTGACACAGCTGGACTTGGTTTGCTTTTTTGGGTTTTGGTTTTTGTTTTTTTCCCCCCTCTGTTTCCTTCCCTCCCTCCCTCGCTCCCTTTGCCTGCACCAGCAGATCCAGTTGGGTCCCTGTGCCATCCATAGGTGTGCAAAACTATGGGATTTGGGGCTGGTTTGGGGCAGAAAGGGAGGAACGGAGGTGGGAGCTGCTGTGGTAGGTGGGGAAGAGGTGGTTCAAGGGAGTTAGGGGGTGGGAGCAGTCTTTTGAGCTCCCCAGGCTGACACGTAGCATTTTGGCAATATGGAATACTTTAGCAGCTCTCCTATGTTAAACAAAACTTGGCAGTGTTGCAAGTCTGGTCCTGAAGAACAAGTTGTGGTATTTTTATAGCAGAGGTCATGCCTTGAAGTACATGGAGTTCACAGTTGGTTTTCCAAGGCGTGTGCTAATTTATTTACCTCTCCATGGCCAACAATCATGGCTAATCCAGGGGTCCCAGTGTGTGAACTTCAGATTGCCAGGACTTTCCTGGCCTTCAGGAGGGAGAAGCTGCTTTTCATAGCCATGAACTTGACTTAAGCAGCAAGGTGAGGGTTCCCATGTCATCATGTCTGTTGGCTTTCATGTTTTGGGAAGGTTGGTTGGTCCACTGTTGCAGTGTATGGAGAGAGAAAACCCAAGAAAAATGATGCTTATCCACTTCGATTTTGTTACGCTGTTTTAGGGGAATGAGTGGAAAATATCATATAAGCATTCAGTGTCATTCTTGAAGAAAAGCACTAGAAAACCATAAGCAAGCCCTTCCTTGAAAGCAGGCGGTAAGTGCAGGTAGAAGCACGTTGTAATGAGCGGCCCCGCTGGGAACAGCCTGTTCTGGGCAGAGCGGGTAGACCTGATGTGCCAGGGGGGTCCTGCTGTCGCCTCTCCTCCTCGCAGCTCTCCAGGCTTTGAGAACCCTTTGCTAACAAACACCCGTCTCTAAAACTAACATCTTGACGGGGTGGGGGGGGGAACCTGAAAAGAATCATGTCACTACAAGAGCGAGTTGGCAGGAGGAGGAGAGGGAAGAGATCAGACCCGGCGTGCAGTCTTCTCAAAACTCTGATTTTTCTCACTGCTGTACTGCAAACTGCTTTTTCTTCCTACCTGTCTCTGAAATGTAGCCTTTTTCAGAGTTAATTGCTGCCTTCAAAAGCTTAAATGTTGCAGGAGCGGCTTTGGCACTTGGTTTCACATCTCCAGTGCAATTTGAAAGCAAGGGTCTTACTTAAGTTTGCGATTGAAGTTCAGATCTTTGGTGCAAGGGAGACCTTTTAATGGAGAGAGAAATACAGGAGCAAGACGGAATCTCTCCTGAGAGGCTTCTGCCCGCTATGAAGGACAAGGGTACTGTGGTGTCTTTGGCAAAAGGGAGATTACCAAAAAAAACCAGCGCTCATGAGGCTAGAGATACCTCCTAGCCTACGCTCAAGAACATTCGTAATGGGCTTCATAAGTTGTATTGAAGTTTCAGACGTGGCCCTTGATTAATTAATTCTATTATTTCCAAATGGCCCAGTCAACACAGGCAGTGACTCATGGTGTAGAAGCTTGTACAGCAGGAGGAAGGTTTAAAGATTAGTCGGCTCAAGCCTTCTTGAGTTTACTTAGTATAGCCTGGCTCTGTGCAAACATAAAACTGTTTCAGTCTTACAGATACTGCAGTTGGAGGGTTGTTGCTTTAGTTTCAAAACAAATTTTTTTTATAGTGTAGAACTCCTGAAGCTAGGTAGAGAAGAAGAACTAAAAATGCCTTTTTTTTTTTTTTTTTTTTTGTTCCCCAGACAGCAGTTTCTCTGAGTCTAATGAACAATAGAGGTAAAGGAAAGGGTGACCTGACAAAATAAATTGGAAGCTAATTTTGGAGAGCAAAAGCCTCAGAAAATTGAAATTCTGAACTGTATGCAGCTTCTAACTGTAATCATTCACTGGGTATAATACATTAATGTAGGCTTACTGATTTCATTTCCTTTAAAAAAAAAACCCAACAAAGCAAAAAGCCCTCCTTGGATATTGTATTCTGAAAGGTAGTGTATTAGCATGATGAGTCCTTTTCTCCCTTTTTTTTCCTGAAAAAAACCCTCTAAAATTTTTGTCGTAAGACTGTGTTTTTAGAAGTGTCATGCCCTAAGTATTACTTACTAGTAAACAAAACAGATGTAGCAGACATTTAACCTAAGGCACTTGAAGTGGATGGTTTGTTGTTTTTCGATGAGGTGGTTGTCGTCTTTTACAGGAAAAGTTTTTAGCTTCAGCTCAACTGAAATAATTTGGCAAGTGGTTTTCTTCAGGAATGAAGCAAGACCAGCTGTGGTTAAGCGCGAGGGTACAAGTGTATTGAGGCTTGATGAGGGAGGTGTCTGGGGATGGCGAAACCCTTTTTCACTGGCCGGGGTGTCTGTGCCCCTGTATCATGAAACAGGGTTGTGCAACCCTTTGCCTACCACGCTCCTATTTATTATGGAGCTAGAAGCTGTCCCTCTCCTCAGGTCCTCCTCCAGGGCCCATAGGTCCGTGGACTAGTAGCCATCTGATGTAGCTGACCATCACTCCAAGGAGTTCAAAATCCTGCCGAGCAGTGCCCAGCAGGTCTGCTCTGCGGTGGCTACGCTCCGTGGTTTCAAAGCGAGAAAGAGGTTTAGGTTGAGAAGGTGACTATGAAGTCGGTCATGGCATTCATGAGCCTATCTCCAAGGGTCAGGCTGGTGGTATAGATGGACTTCAGGTGTTTCTTCAGTTTCTTTTTAGCTGTTGAATTATCGAATTAAATAGTTGTGTCTCCAACACCTTTGGCCACCATGTTCTCTGGGGAGGGAGGGGTGAGCTCTGGATGAGATGTGTACTAATTTAGACGTGGCACAGAGCTTAGACGTAGCCTGTCTCTAAACCAAGGCTGCGTGGGCGCTGGGATTCCTCATGAGTCTTGCAGTTAGATGTAAGAGTTGGTCTCAGTGGCATTTGGCTTACAGTCTCCCTGTCTTGGCAGTGCTGTACTGTAATTAGCCGAAAATTGATGAATTTAATTCCTATACACCTGCTAACAGGTGGAAACATGCTTTCAGATTTAACAAGAGCTCTGTGTGTGCTTAGGTGCAAATAGCTGTTGTCTCCTGCATTCGCTCTTGAATTTCAGGGTGTGTTTGTGGGGTTTTTTTAATCTTCCACTTATCTAGGCACTCATTAATCTTTCAATTCAAGAACATGTTTGGTATAAATTTAGAAAATATATAGATTTTCCTCATTCAGTTGTGAGCACTTGGGTGCCTTACTGCTCTTAGTAAGAACTAACAGTCGACTTGATGTTAACATGCGTTGCTGCTGCACTGGGAAAGGCTGATGAAGACACCAGTTGGCTCACGTGCAACCCCTTTCTTCTGAAAGATGTGGCTCCCAGGGGGTCTCTGGCAACCACACGCCTGTTAAGACTGTCACAATTTTCTGTAGTCGTCTTAAAGCAGTTCAAGCCTTTCAATGGTTATTTACAGGTGATATTTTTCTAGACCTCTAGATTATTGTTGTTACTGAACTTTAACTAGTCCAGATTTTCCTTAAAACCCAATGCCTCGAGCAGGGCTGTAGCTGGTTTGTGTGAACTGGAGGATTGTTTCACACACCTACTTTGTCAGCTATAGGGTGTGATATGGGAGACGGACTTGTATCTGGAAAAAAAAAAGAAGAGAGGAAAAAAAAGTCGATCTTTTCTGAAAAGGCAATGAGACAAAATTGCTACGATTCACACAGCTCTAAGATAAGCAAGTAATAGCTCATGTTCAACAGCAAAGCATGTTCATATAGCATGAATAGGATGGATGTGTTGTATGATAAATCTAGGCACAGCAAATAAATTTCAGCCTGAAAAATAAGATACCACATGAGACAGCATGTGCAGGAAGAATGCTAATGTTTAGGGAACCGAAGGCATTGGCAGAAAGGAGAGCGCAGAAATGAAGAATAGATATTTAGGTTTGTTACTAGGATTGATTGGCTGACTATTTTTTTGTCTTTAAACCATAATAGCCTTCCCTTATTGTCAAAATGATAATATATATAAAGCACTTCCTGTAATATTTCTCTTCAAAATGACTATTCATCAGTCCCAGAGTCAGACGCTCATATTTCAACTCACAATTTAGTTTAGCAAGTTTATACTTCAGAGCAATCAGTCATCTTAGTATTTGTGTTTTTAATACAAATCTCAACTACAGAAGCATGCAGTGCTCTTAAGCACGGATAGATTGGCTAATCCAGATAGTGCTTTGTAATCTTCTAGCAAAGAAAGAGATTCTTGCTTTTCAGAGAGAAAAAAACCATAATGAAGTATTCCTCCCAGTCTAGCAGTGCAGATCATGAAAAGATGGAGGGCAGAAGGCTCTTGGTCTTCTGCTGGGCCCGGTGCAGGTGTGAGAGTGTCCAGGCATAGCTGAGTGGTTTAGGAGGCTGGGGGAGAGAGTGAATGTAAAGGTAATATAGGTGTGGGGTCAGATTGGGATCTGACACCAGCTGGGAATGTGGGGAGGGGAATGACCACGAACACCAAACATGCTCTGGCGGGCTTGATCTGCTGCTGCCCTGAGGAGCCTCCATTTGTCCTTTTCCTGCTTACTCCACGGCCTACAAATACACCACAGTTTCACTGTTATGAAAGCAGGAATTATCTTTGATGATATACTTACGTTTTGGTTTGGCCAAGTTTTCATGCTGCAATAAATCACCTTCCCCCGCGTCTGCAGTGTGACGTTGCGGTGAAATGTTCTGCTGAACAAACGCCATTAGGCAATCATTAATCTCTGTTCCATTTTTGCTTCTCACACCACCTCTCTTATCTTGGCTGCATGGTTAAACCCTTCTTACAACTACGGAAGGATTGCATTTTGGAAGTAGTATGGGTCTGTTTGCTGTGGGGAGGTGACCTCCCTCAGGGCACCACCGAAAATACTTCTCCTCCCAGACTTGGTGTAACATGTGGGCCTGCCTCCTTCCTCCTCCTCCTCCTCCTCAAAGGTGAACATGTGATACCATCCAAGCTGCAGAGAGTCATTTGGCTCTGGGTGGGGTGTTTCTCCATCATCACCAGTGGCCGTGCAGTTGTCAGTCAAAAAGCTGAGTTGTTTTCTGGATTCCTCTACTCAGCACTGGTGAGGCCACACCTGGAGTGCTGGGTCCAGCTCCAGGCTCCCCAGTACAAGAGAGACATGGACATACTGGAGAGAGTCCAGTGAAGGGCCATGAAGACATCGAAGGGGTTGGAGCATCTCTGACATGAGGAAAGGCTGAGAGAGCTGGGACTGCTCAGCCTGGAGAAGGGAAGGCTAGGGGGGATCTCATCAATGTACATAAATACCTGAAGGGCCAGTGCAAAGAGAACGGAGCCAGGCTTTTTTCAGAGGTGCCCGGTGACAAGACCAGAGCCAGTGGGCACAAACTGGAACACAGGAGGTTCCCTCTGAACATAAGAAAAAACACTTTTCTACTGTGAGGGTGACCAAGTACAGGGAGGTTGTGGAGTCTCCATCCTTGGAGACACTCAGAAGCTGTCTAGGCATGGTCCTGGGCAGCTGGCTCTGGGTGGCCCTGCTTGAGCGTTTGGGGCTGGACCAGGCGACCTCCTGAGGTCCTTTCCAACCTCAACCATTCTGTGAAGTGGTGCAAAGCAATGAGGACTGGGCTGCTCCAGTCCAGGGACCGCTTATGAGCAACGAAATACGGGAGAGTCCCATCCCTGCCCCAGCGTTCAGGGGCAGCGTGCCGGTCTGCCGTACAGACCAACAACCTCACCCTGTTTGGGTTTCAGTTTTACCTGTTCGGCAAAACACGCGTTATTCTGCAAGCAGAAATCTCTCATTGTGGAGGCTTTTTCAGTTTATGTCTAACTTTGCAGGCCTCTACATCTAGAAACACTTCCAAAGACTCATCTAACTCATCTTTAATTAGGTTTTATTTCTGTATCTTAAGAGGAACAGAGGAAGAATCTATGTTAAAGCTTAGTCTTCTGAATTTGTTTATTAGAAAGTAGTCTAATTCCAAGTAACACAAGAAAAAAAGCATACAGTATCTCTGTGCTTTAAAAGCCACTGTATATTGTAACATTATTAATTTGCAGAAACAAATTGCTGAAATAATCTATCGGTCTGTGCCAAAAATAACACATAATAACTGTGGGCAAACACAGCATATAGTTGCTAGTGTGTTTTCTTTTTCACGTGATGGTTGTGAGCAATTCTTGCCAGATGGGCTGATAATGTAATTAGGAATCGTTCTGTTAAATGAGGCAGTATTTAAATTGGCAACTAATTTTCCTATCTATTAACCAGCTTGAAAAAGAGCTGTTACCCAAATGATTTCTAGCTGCTAATCCCTTACAAGAAACATAGTGCTGCTTTGCACCTTTTTTTAAGCACTGTCTAGCAAATTATTTTCTGTAGGGTTTATGATGTGTGGGACAAAATAAGAAAGAGAGGGAGTTAAGAGATATTACAAGTTCAGGAGTTGTTAGATGGGGTGGACTTCTACTAAGCCAGTATGTCGTGATGTGTGGTAACAGCTCAGGAGCTGGTAATGAAATGCTTCCTATTTATAGTCTCTACATGTGGACAAAAAACCATTTTTATTTTGTGATAGTTCACTGTGTGGCATACTCCGTCAAGCAGAGTAGGACTATAAGCCCTATTTTAAGTGTGTGCATGGGAGAAATAATGAAAGCACAGCAGGACAAGGTTTTGAACGGCATATGGATGTTACTAGTGTGGAATGGTCGCTGTCTTTATTGGGGACGGGAGAGAAGGGGAAAGAAAGGGGTGCCCTTGGGTCAAGTTAAAATCCCAGAGAAGGCATGATCACTTGGAGTTTTCATCGTGAACTCTTACGGAGCCAACTTTGCTCTGCTGGCTTGTGCAGTGGAAACTTTCAGCAGCCTATAATTAAGATTTTAACTGAACCCCAGAGTAAATTTAAGTCTGAATGAGATTGATTATTATATTTATGGCTCTATCTGTGCAAATCTTATTCCTTTTTTTTTTTTTTTGCCCCTCTATGCTACAGCTGAAGCAGGGACGAAGAGCCAAACACATTTTTTCAGTCTGGTTTCTTCTGTCCAGTGGTGAAACTTCATTGCTTGACCTAAAAGGGGACCCATTATCTTGAGGAAAAATAAAAACCAAACAAACTACAGTGGATTTTTCCATGGGCCAGTCTTTTAATGGGGATGAAGATTATCACTAACTCAATGTGGGTTACCCAGGGAATCACATCAAAACCAACAGTGTGACAGGGTTGCATCCAAGCCCTAGGATTCCACACCCAGAGAAAGCGGTGTATGCTAAATCATGCAGAGAACTGCTTCAAAGAAATGCATTATGCACCTGCAGCCCCGGGGATTTGGTCTGTATATTTTTCTGAAAGTTACTAAAAAAACTCCCGACTTCAAACTAAAACAGGAAAGGAAACTTAGACAAAGTCTGAGTAGGGTGTAGACCAGAACAGAGGCAAGGTCTGTCCCTGCTAGGGGATGCTAGCAACCTCGATGCAACAAAAACTGAATGATTGCTACGTTTTATCACTTCCCCTTGGAAATGTGAAGGAAATCACTGTCTGAATGCATGGTGGGGTATCTGCAAATTGCTGTTCACCAGGCAGTTAAATGAGGCATAGATAATGCCTAGTGTTGATGATGTCATATTGATGTCACTTGATGTAACAGATAGGGCAGGTGCCTGAACCATGAACAGATGAAGCTTTGCTGAATGAAAAAAAGGTGACCGGTCAATAGGCAATTTTTTTTTCTCATATCAAAATACAACAATATTCAGCAATGGAAAGCTTAAAAATATTAAAGACATAGTGGTAAGTTAAATTATTGAAGCAGGATAACATACGGTAAGTGCTATTTGATGTTGGCGCTAAATCAAGCACTGGAAAGTTTGAGGGATCCTTGAAGTATTGACAATGTGTTTGACTTCCAGTTCAAATAAATCATTACGACTGGGATTTTTTCAGTGTCTCTACCCCTTCAGAGCAGAAAAAATATAAAATGCATGGCCTAAGGAGGCTTCTGCTTTCAGTGTTTGTGACTTTCAGTAAACAAATTTGGATTTGTTTCTTTTTATAAGCGCAATTTAATGGCATGTAGATAGAGTGTCAGATTTTCTCTGTAAGTTTGGCATGGGAGAGGTGGATGTTACTATCTTGCTTACTCTATAGCTAGGGATCTTTATGAACCTCTTATTGATAATAACAACGCTATTTCCATCTAGGAAATGCATCCAGCAAAATAATCTCTAGGTACGATACTAAGTGCAGATTTTATGTCCCATGGCTGTGGTAAAGTAACCTTCGGGGGGAAAAAACTGTATTTGCTGTCTGCTTTCTGCTGTATAGGTCTGAAATTGAACTTGGAAACCACAATAAAAAAAAAAACAAACCAAAACCAACAAGGCTTTCCTTCTGTGCCTCCAAAAGCAAAAGGAAAGTAGTTTTTCATTGTTTTTAATGGGCATGTGATCAGTCAGCTGTCTTTGGGCAGTTTTTCCTTCACAGCCTCATTCAGCCATGTCTCTCCAACCTTGGCTTTCACAAAATCTGACTTCATCTGACAATCTCTGACAAAACAGGGTGATCACTAAATAATCAGCTCTCAGTGACAGGAAGTGATTCACTCGAGGTGGCCATAATAAACCCAAGGAACCTGCTCTGTCTGCCCATGAGGGCTCTGATTCACCATCTCTGGGGCTTCACGTGGAGGCAGCTGAGGAGGACACTACCACCGCTGTTGGCTCTGCCTGGGCATCAGGGTCATCCGTCCCTGTGGCAGAAAGGTAAAGGCACGGAGAGGGATGACCGCTCTGCAGCTGTCACAGCGCACAGCTCAGTCAGTCAAGTTGAGGTGCCATTGATTTCAGTTTTCGTCAGTAAGCTGGGTGGCGAAATGCTGCGGCTGGGGAGTGTGTTTGGCTTCATTTAGGACAAGCGGAAACAGTCTCCAGTTGCGCCAGAGGAGGTTCAGGCTGGATATTAGGAAGGACTTCTTCACTGTAAGAGTCGTTAAGCGTTGGAACGGGCTCCCCAGGGAGGTGGTGGAGTCACCATCCCTGGAGGCGTTCAAAACACATTTAGATGAGGCGCTTTGAGACATGGTTTAGTGGGCATGGTGGTGTTGGGTATACGGTTGGACTTGATGATCTTTGAGGTCTCTTCCAACCATAATGATTCTGTGATTCTATGATCTTTTGGGAGAGGGCAGGGCTGACCTCTGGAGATGGGGCAGGATGGGCAGCCCTGGACCACAGCTCCTTTGGTTTCCACCCTGTGATTCACCAGAGCTTGCCTGAAGCTCCCCCAGCATCACCATTAAACTGGCAGCGGGCAGTAGGGAATAAAGTAGGCTCCAGTGGTGACAACATGAAAGCAGTTCTTAATGAGACGTGAAAGCACTAAAGAAAATTCAGACCCAAAGGGTAGCCAGGAGAGAAAGAAAACTCAGTAAGTTATACCCACCCCAAAATGAGCTGCTAATCACTGGTGGTATTGTGAGGACTACAATAAATCAGTGTCTGCCCTGGCCGCCTGCATCTCATTATGCACAAACATGCGGATAGAGAATGTCAGCCTCAATAGCGATCTGTCATGTGAATGCTGCTGTGTCCGAGTGGGCTGGCACTTGCATGGTTAGCCAGCTTTGTATTTTCTGTCCTTTTTTTTTTTTTTTTTTTTGTGGGGGATATCTATTTTCTTCTGGAAATGTTGATTTCCTCCTTACTGTGGGTAGTAAATTCGCCCTTTTCTTCAGTGATTTGTGAATTCTGTGATGATAACATTGTATTTAAGGTGTGGGGGTAAAATATCTTTCATATATGTCATATTTAGTGCTTGGGTTTTTGTTTGGGGTTTGTTGTTTTGTTGTTGGGTTGGTTTTTTTCCCCTCAAGTCCTCCTCCGTGTATGGTGTCATGCATATTACTGAAGTTAGGGCAACACCTACATGTATTTATGCAGCTGATGTATACTGCCCATTACTCAAGCATCACAGACTGCCTTGGAAAGGCTAATTAATTTAAGCCCTGCAGCACTCCTTTGAGGCAACTTTTGTTGGTCCTGATAGATGCACACATTGTAGCTGCTCTTTGTTATTTATTTTTAATATGATTTCTATCCCAGAGAGGGGGCAAAAAATGAATAGTTCTTACTTTGTTAGGTAGTTGAAAAAATGTTAGGTTTTTGATGTCATTGAAATAAAGTATGTAGCAAACTTTGGATTTTATTGCAAGCCTATGCCTCAGAGGTTCTTATTTTCTTTTAAAGCCTCAGCTCCTGGAGCCAGGTGAACTTGTAGATGTCCTTTTGTTTTTAAACATCTGTCTAGCTCGTGTGGTTGCAAAATAAATTTTAATGTATTGTCTCTGCTTAATCTAAAATCTGGGATGCAGTGAGGCTGCTTAATCTAAAATCTGGGATGCAGTGAGGCATTTGGCTAAGGTTATGGGCTTGTTTCTCTTTAGCCTTAAAATTTTTGCATGATTAGGACCGGGAATACCAATGACAGAGTGTGCATGCAATTCAAAAGGCAATCCCATGGATTACTGGTTGGTTTTGTGTTCACGTTCTAGTTTCAGAGCTCCTCAGTCCCATACTATATTAACTAGGTAAAAACAAGGGGAACTATCTCCTCCCTCGCCCTCCACGAGCAAACCAAAGATGTTTGTGAACAATGACTCACACTTTTTTTGTCTATGCCCAGTCTTCAACTTATAAAAGAAGGATTCAGCATACCTTCTCTGAATGCTTTACCCTCCTTTGACTTTACTGTCCTTTCTGAGCTCGGCCCTGTGTCTCCACTTCCTTTGTCAACGCTGAACTCGTTTCCCCTATTGTTCTCTCTTACCCTTCCCACGTCCGCTTCCAGTCCTAGATCCCTAGCTACCTCATGTCTTAAGGAGTGAAAAAGACTACCAAAGTGGCTGGTTCGAGTTGGCTTTAAACCAGGGGCAACCCAGTCCTCATGTCTCACTCTCTCCTACAGGAAAATTCTGAATTCCTTAATATTTTTCGGGGGAGCAGGTGACCCTTACTGCCTAGGGCATAATTTTACAATTGTTTTAAGCCAATCTGAGACCACACTGTCACCAAAGCAGGCAATCACGTTTTTCTACTAGCTGCTCCTACCGTCTCTTTTCAAGTAGCTGTCTGATATGGCAGATTGCTAATTTTTTTTGCTAACTGTAGGAAAGGAACCTGATCTGATTTGCATCACAGCCCCATGAGTATGAGTGTTTACGCCAAGAAGCCCTGGGAAGCACCCAGCCAAGAGCAGGGAAAAAAGTGTGACCGCTGCTTTTGGTAGCAGTACAGCCTCTGACTGACTGAAATTATCGTTTAATGACACTACATTTAATGTAGTTTCAAGGTCTCACTGAAAGAGGTGATCCCGCATCCAGCTGCTCACTCCTGTGCTGTTACCTTCTGCATTGGGTTTGCCCAAGCCCTCGTGCAGCTGTGGTGAACCAGCCTGGTTACCTGAGCCAAATGGGGAAAGGAGGCATATTGTTTTGTCCATGTGGTTTTGTTAGGCAATTTGAGGCCTAAATTGTCCCCCCAATTAACCAAGCCCACCCTTAGGCTGCCTTTCAATCAATGCTTGTCACAGTGTTTATAAATCTGCCACCCTCCTATTTAAAGGCGGTGGAGGTTGCTGCTTTTCAGGACCAACTGGGCATCTTTCCCGTGCTCCCCAAGCCACGAGGCAGCTTCGTGCTTCTCCTTATTTCTACTCAGACTTGCGCTCAGCCCCTACCTCAAAACCTCACATGCTCTAAGGCAAACAGTGCTTTAAACAGGACGCAATGCAGCCTGTGTCCCGGACCAGCCGGGTTGCCCAGGCATACGGGTTGGGCCAAAAAGAAATTTGAGATGGTCATGAATTCATTTGCTGTCTGAATGTGGGCTTGGCGGGTTTTGCCCCTTCCAGGAACATGACTATTTTAAAGCACTTCAGCATGATCAGCTGTTTTGGAGAGGCTACAGCAGCATATCTTTCCCCAAAGTGACACTTTGTGTTTATTTTTCAGGGCGACTTTCATCATCATTTTAAAACCGAAGGTAGTTTAGACAAAAACTGTAGTGATTTTTTTGCTTGCTTATTTGTTTAGTTGGATATGAAAACCACCTCTCCTTTCTTCTGTTTGGCAGTTAAATATTCTGGTTGACACTGGGAGCAGTAATTTTGCTGTAGCAGGTGTGCCTGATCCTGATGTCACCTCCTACTTCAATACGGAGCTGTAAGTACCTGTTCTGCACGCCGTGATGGGTTAGGATGTCTTTTAGATTCTGGCTCCTCCACGCGAAAGAGGATGATAAGGCAGTTCGTGGGGCTCCTGTGACATCTCATGACAGTGGGATGTTTGTTGCCTGAATAGGAAGGTTGGCCCTGCCTGATGCAAAGTCCTGCAGGACCCGATGAACGGTCCCACTGATGGCAGCGCGACTGAGCTCTGAGAACAGCGCCGGTTAGAGCTGGAGAAAAGGGAAGAAGATTACAGGGTACAAATCGTTTGCAAAATCACACCAGTTTCAGCCGATTTCTTATCTGGATAGTCTTGGAAGGAATTAAAAGTTTAAATATACTTTGCCTTTGTTTAAAACCAAAAATTAAAACCCAGTAATTGTATCTGTTACTTGACATTTCATCCAAAACCAAAATTAGTCAAAAACTAATTTGTTGTTTAGTTTGGCCAAGGGCCTCAATCAGTGAGTGATCTGGACAGACCCTGCTGAATCTGCTTGTTTATAAGATATGATGTGGTGGTTGTGTTTAGCATGAGCTGACATTAGTCACAGCCAAGCACAGCTTTGTCTGTCTGAATCGCTCTCCCTCCACTCTTCCTTTCTTTCTCTAGTTTCAATTATTTCAGGTAAACTTCTCTAAAACACAGTGTCTATCTTTAGCTGAAGCATATGGATAAAAATACTTAGAGGACTGGGAGGCTGGAGAGTATCACCATTCTCATTGCCTCTTTATGTATTTTTAACATGGGGTTTTGCAATTTTTTTCAAATAAGATGCACTGGTAATGGAGGGAAAGCTGGTATTTCCATGCTGCTTACTAGAATAGCCATACCTCCTGTCACATATTCAGATGTTGATGGAGATATTTCACATCTCCCTCTGATAGGACATAGGTCTGGAAAGTCCAGAATTTGCACTTCAAAACTGTTTTTGCACTACCACAGTTTTACGTGCCAGCTATCCCCTTCCCTACGTACTGGCTAGAGGAGACTTAATTGCAAGGAATTAAAAGCACAAGCATTCCTTCTCCCTTTTCTCTTAAGTGATTTATTTTGTCTGGAAGGGCAAGGCCCCTTCCATAAAAACCATAAACCATTAGAAACAGCAACAATGGCAGAGGTTGTGTGTTGAGAAAGGCTGTGAAGTCACTTGAAGGTTACAGTCTCTTATCAGTGTTCTTGGTGTATGCTATGTTTTGAGAACTCTGATATAAGTGAATAATGAAACCTTGAAATTTAGGCTCTGAAGAGTTATGCCTGCTTTGTAAAATGATTCAAACTCAAGTCATTACAGTCCAGAGCAATTGCAACAGCGATTTCTGGTTCGGGCTGGATTGATGGAGTACTGCAATATGATGCTTGAACCTGGCTACACCGTGCTTCTTCTATTTTAAATACTTTTAAATAAATGTAATCTGGGAGGAATCCTAGCCCCGCTGAAATCAGTTAGATGTTTCAAAAATGTTGTTTGCAAGAAACCTCTGTGGATCACCTAGTACATATCCCAAATGAGGCAGGGCTGTCACAAGGTCAGGTCAGCCATGGCTGAGTCCAGACAAGTCCTCTAAACCTCTATGGATGGAGAATCC
>NW_009614674.1:83535-101207 GCF_000690535.1 Cariama cristata | reverse complement strand
TGATTCTATGATTCTATGATTCTAAGTGCTGAAAGTAAGAAGCATGAGAATCTTGGACAGAGATGTGTCCCAGTTAACATGAATGGTGGAAGTATACAGAAAAAGGCAGATCATATGTGATTTTCTTCACTTTCAGGAAATGATATGAAACGATTACCTTACATGTTCTCAACTTACGTATTTAATATTGGTGGATTTCTTTGCTGGCTTGGTCCGGATATATTGGCTTAGACCAGAAATACTCTTTTTGAATTTGCTGCTATCTACTTACTGGCAGGAAGACAGAGCTGTAACAAACTGCACCTTGAAAAACTGCAACTGAGGACACCAGGAGTCTTGGCTGTAGGAGAGCAGCTGAGATGCCATCCTCATGCACAAATCCCAATGCGCTTCCACTGCCCCAGTTATCAGCAGTGTGGGGAAGGAAAGTGAGGAGGACAGAGGAACAGAAGCCCCTGTACACTGATGGAAGAGGCAGAGGAAGAAAAGGCATGAGAAGTCTAGCTCAGTTGTTTCCAGGTGAAATCTCTCTCCTTGCACTCACAAAAGATGACTTCCAGATCCTTGCACTATCAAAGGCTTGAAACAAATGCTAAGATGAATTCCCAGGCAGTTTTGGAGGTCAACACTGTCATCAGCTTGGCTCTGAAGATTTTAGCGTACAAAATCAGTACAATATTTAATATGAATGCCTCAAGAGTAAAGCTATTTTGGTCGTAAAATGTTGGTGTTTGACATTCCCTTTATCAGCCTGCGTATCTCATAGTACAAAATTTCCTGCCTCATGTTTTTTTCTGAAAATTGGTGACTTCTTAATTAATTTCTGCCTAAAAACCTTTGTCTGACTTGTACATTATGTAACTGTATTTAAATCACAGCCAGACAAATGAGACTCCTTACAGTATTTTTATCTGAGGCAGGCAAACAGCAAAAGACATAGGAGAAAAAAAACCGCAACCTAAAGCTCATCCCATTTAACAGATAGCAGTAACTATCTTAAAAGTGATTGGCTTATTATGGATACTTTAAGCATCTACAGAAAGCAGCTTTCCATACCCACAGTAAGGTCATTAGTTTGGGAGGGAGAGAGGGAGGGAGAGAGTGCACAATCATCTTTCCTGTGCAGACACGGAGCTGGAAGCTCCATGTTTTGACAGATTTCCCTCAAAATAAAGATTCTTGGCACTGTAAGGAAGGAAGCGTTAGTTGCAGCAGAAAAATAAGCAAAACAGAATCCTAGCTTTGAAGAACTGTCTAAATTTAGACCTATATATGCGTAGATTTTGCTCCCAACATAAGAAGTTCAAAGAGATAAATTGCTAGGTATGACAGCAAAAGTAATATTGCCACTATGCTCCATTATCATTCTGTACAAAATCAATATTGAAAGAACCCAAGTCTAGACACATAAATGTCAAACTATTTAACAAGAAGCAGTTAGTGCAGAAAAAAACACTTAAATGGCAATTGAGGTAGTCTGATGGGTCTTAAAGTAGCTTACCAGGATTTATGTAAGATAAAAACAGTTTAACTAAGCATGTAGAACAAAGCCTGGGGGCTTATGGCTAAGAACAATATCAGAAGAACAGCTAAGCTCTTTATCGTACCTGTCAGGTCCTGGTATTTGGCTGTTCCGTCAAAGATGGAAGACCTTCTAAATCTCCTAATTTCCTCCTTGATTTTAGGTTTTAGGTTACTTAATAAAATTACTATTCACCTACTACTCACAAGATAGAGTGCCCAGTTCACAAAACCACATTTGAGTTTTAGTTATTCTTTCTACTCATATAAAATCTATCATTTTCAGAGTGCTTTCTCCACTTTTTACATGCCATTCCCTATTGAGAGCTGACAAGGAGGTTGTTAGCAAGTAATATCCTCCTGGAAATGGAATTTTGGAGTGATACAGGCAGCAGAAATTAACACCTAATTAAAATACTAAAACAGCTAAACTGTAACTCATTTCAGTCAAGGAAGTAAATGGGATGGAAGAACTGGAAAGTATAGAGGTATTAACTTAAAAATGACCAAATATTTTCTTCTTAGTTTCTAAAATTACCTTTTAAGTCAAGTGACTTTCTTTTGGCTTTCAAATAGATCTAAAATTAAAAAAAAAAAAAAAAAAAAAATTAAAAACAATTAGGGTTTAGGTGGAGCAAAACAGTTTTATTTGGTTCATAATTAATTTTTTACTGGTTCACAGTTCGTTGTTGCTCTGTGTGCAACCAAAAGTCATTTTGATTCTGAGATTAATCAGGATTTTTTTCTGATGTGGTCACAAAACAAAAAAAATCCATCATTATCCTATCTGAAATGAAACCTAGCTGGAGTATTGCAGTGCTCAAAAAAACATACCTTCAAAGTAAATAGAACTAAAGGAGATTTTACTGTTTAAGACATCTTTCGTTTCACAGTCTTCAGCAGAAGTCATTAAAAAACTTCTATAGCACAGCGAACTCTTTGGGGAAATTTGTGGCTGATTTCCCTGACTAGAGGAGAAGGCCTGTGTTTTATATAGGAAAACTTACCCAGTAACAGAATAAATATGAATCTCAGTAGAACGCTATTATAATTTCAACACCAGATCTTCTATATTTTGAGTGTTGTGCATTATTTAAGACAACTAAGGCAACTTACAATATTCAACTTAAATATCTCATTTGAAGTATTCAACTTGTCAAAATGAGAATGGCACAACTCATGAAATGGCTGGTTCTGGAACAACTCTTGTACATTGTGATGCTTTTGCTGTAACCTGCCCAAGAGGAGGAGATGCAGTGCTACAGCAGGTAAGACAACCTGTAATAAATTCAGGCGTGTTAAGTGTGGCTCTGGATAGGTGCCCATATGGCCAGCTGTACAAGAGGCACAGGTCACTGACAACAAAAAATGAAAGACCTCCAGCTGTGACACCAATCACTTTGCTCCTCTGTGCATGTTCTCTCCAAAAGCAGATATTTCTTATCTATTCCCAGAAGAACTACTTGAGGCTTGAGGCTGACCTGGGCTTTTCAAGTGAATAAAAATTTTTGTTAGGTTTTTTTTTTTCTTCAATCCTACCACACAGCAAAAGGGTAGGAAATTTCTAATAAAATACAGTGTATTTTAATAATAACTAATAACTAATAGCAGTAACTAGTTGTCTTATCTATTCTGAGTGATGATCATGAAGATAACTAAGCAATGCCTGATTCAGTTATGACAGCAGTCCCATTAAGTCAGTGGAATAATTGCAGGCTTAATGTTAGGAAAATACTTAAGGACTTTGCAATCACTCTGTTGTCTCCAATTATGCTTAGGACACCCTGCCACGTTGATGTGCAACTTGCTATTTATGACCTACTGTCTTCCTCAGCTTGTGTGTGACTTCATGGAGGAAAACAATTTAAAATGAAATATACCAACCTGGAGAACAGGATTTGAGTGCTATGTCCTGTGTGTTTATACTGTGTGGATGGCAACTTATACTTGGACAGACTTCACAAGCCCCATAAAACTAAACTGTCCATCCACTAAAGGCAACTGCAAGGTCTCTGTATGAGTATTATGTTAATGTGAGGGAGAGGATGCATCACACTAGAAAAGTAAGTTTGCAGCTTGTAGTTTAGATCTTCCGTTTCTGTCCATATCCTCATACAGAAAAAAATCCCTGAGTGCAAGGGATAAGGAACCCTCCACTCCTCTTCTACCATTTTGGCTGAAGTCCCTCTGTTAAGGCTCAATCCATCTTCTGTACCACAGAGACATTATAGAGGACAATAGAGAAGGTAAACATATTTGTCCAGAAAGCCATCACCCATCTTTTCTGCTCAACCCTGAGAAAATTTATGTAGGTAATCAGTGCAGACTGTTTGCTGCTTCCTCCTCTACCCTGTATACTCAATTATTTCTATAACTAAGCAGGATCTCTGCTCTGCAGAAACCCATTAGAGTAAGGAAGTGGGCTCCCCATCTATCTCCATAGGTAAGGAAACTCTCCTGCAAAAACCTGATGTGATATCTTCCAGGGCTAGGGGCGTTAGGGGTTAGAGAAGAACAACTATTATCACTCTACCAAAGAAACTCTGAAACAATGAGTCGCTAAATGATTCCAATCTTCATCACACTGTGTTTTTGACTGCGATTTTCAATTCTGCCATGGATTCTGATCACAAATCTTGATTCCTATCGGTTACTTCTAAGAAATCAGTTTTAATCTGCACATATTAGTTCTTGGCTAATCACACACATTTATTATCAGACCAAAGCTGTAATTTGCTTTATACTCTGGTCTCCATGGTCCTCTGACAGCTTTGCAGCTGGCAGCTCAAGGTGGACCAGGTTTTGTGCTGTGGCTTTGCACAACCATGTGCTTTGATCATAAACCACTTTGGGTACGATCTCAGTAAAAATAGAGGATATAACCGACTGTAAGAAGTCATGGCATTACAGCATGGGTGCACTTAATGTCATCTAGAAACATAGTTTGCTGAAGACAGAAGTTTAGAATTAGTGCTGGAAGTTAAATGTACTGACTATTTCTAACTGAAACCAATCCTCTAAACACTTAAGAACTTGCTTAATTTTCAGCATATGGCACAGACTTCAAAGGAGGGTCAAAGTCCAACAGTTTGAAGTAACGACAAGCAAGAAATGCTGTGGAATATTGGCTAAAGAGAAAAATATTACTATGACAAGTGTTTCTAGGTGCTACTTTTACATTTAGCTTTTCAAGTTCCTAGCATAGGTGCAAATTTTCAATTTGAGAAGACGCGTAATGTTGACTTTTTAGAATAAGGGTCTGGAAAAAGGTAGAGGACCCTGGTATTTGTTATGTCCTTTCTTCTCTAATTAAATATTTGTAATTGAGATAATTATTCTCTGACAACTAAACATGGGTGTTAAGCCAATATTCCATAACAAAATAATTGCCCAAAGTGCTGTTTTACCACTTCTACTATCAGGCCTGGTTTATATATGTAAACAAAACACTTTATACTTAGAATATAGCCAGACATTGTGTCACTCGTTTCTCCTTCCCTGTAAAGCTGACTTACAGGGCCTTAGGCTTATGTTATTGCTCTGTGGAGAGACACTTTTGTCAGAATGGGATATATGTGTCAGAAGGAGCAATGATACATTATCATCACTGTAAATGTTAGCCAGAATAAAAGGATCAGAAAGACTAAAAACAATAATTAAAATGCCTTCCCCTCTGTATGTGGCAGTCATGATTCAACATCCAGGACAGAAACAAGCATGACTGGAATAGCAAAGGAGAGGTCAAGGATTACACAAAATCATTTCCTGAGGTCACCGATTTGTCACACACACATGACATTCACTCTATGCTTGCAGTCAGTGTCTGCTCTTTTATATATTCATTTGTTATGTTTTATTATTTATTTGCTATAAGATCTTGAGCCAGAGAGTTGGACAGATGAAAGGAGACTGAGGGAGGATGTGAAGAAAGCAAAAGCAGGGGGAGATGAAAAATTGAAATAGCTCAAGGAAGCAGCACAAGAAATGCTTGGGAAGTGCTTGAAAGAGCACTGCAAGAGGATGGAGGAGTGATGAGTCTGGAGATGTCTTTTTTGTGAGGATTCCATCACTCTGAAACAACCCTCTGGGTCATCTCAGTTTTCTGTATTAAAACCATGTCTTTTAATCCTAGACATTTTGTGTAAATGACTTTGACCTTGACAGAAACTCTGGAGAGAGAGAAAATTTAGTCATATTGCTATAATTTTTTTCCTGAGGTGACAGTATGCCAAATGACAATCACTGTCCTTTGCAATATTTTTTTCTTGAGTAAAGAGCCCACTCTGGTCTGTTCCTTTTACTCTTAAATGGCTGGAGACAAACTCCATATCAAATTAGTAAAATTTCTACCTGTTTCTTATGAAAAGTTTACAAGGTAAATGCAACAGAAGAACAAAGTACAAATTATTGACTAAATCTCACATTTCCTGCCAAACCATGATAAGTTTGCTGTACCCCTGAAATATGAATAACTTGGGTAGGTGTGTTTGATTCTGTTATAAAACATCTACATTCCTTGGTCAACCAAGCTGGGAAAAAAAAACACCTGGGACCTCAAAGATCATCTGGCACCTTTTTTTAGGACTCTTTTCATATCAATCACAATCTCGGTGTCCCCTCAATGAGGGAGTAAAATGATGGGATATTTTACCCTTCCAGATGACCAGACCCCTTTGCTTTTGGGAATGTCTAAGTGAGAATACATTGCAGCTGGTTACACTATTGAGAACAGTTGGATAATCTTTCACTCTCAAACACTGACAGAGTAGCTTCAAAGAATTTCCCTTCTACCTCTCATTCTTGCATGTCAGACTGTGCCATAGGCGACATGACAGCTGAACAGATGGGGCGTAAGAACACACGTAGATGGTCAAAGCCAGGTTCCATCTCAGGGAATTGCTGTATGGATTTGTGTGCACACACACATGTATTTCTAAGGCATGGGGGGTGTGAAAACATCGAAAATGTTCATCTGCCATTACTACCATAGGTATTATAAGGAAAGATACAAGGTTTGAACTTTCCTTAAATCACTAATTGTATATGGGCTATTTTCACGTGGTTTCTAACAGTACTGTTGCTGACAATTGTAAGATTTCCAAATTTTGAAACAATTATTTGGTTGTTTAGATTACTTTCCTGCTTGAGCAAAGGGGTTGGACCAGACAACCAGATGGCCTCCAGACGTCCTTCCAACCTCAACCATTTGATGGTTCTGTAATCAGTGTATTAGCGAGATGTAAGGTCCAATGCTGACTGAAATTTTAAAGTCTGTGCAAGTAGCATTTGGCACTTGTGTGAGTTCAATAGACCGAGCTTCCCTCAATTCTGAACACCCATCGAGCAGGAGGAAGAGAGGGATGGGTGAATCCATCTCTTCAGTGTGCCATTACTTCTGATTTTCTCATGTTTAAAAGTGCAAAAAATACGATAACATCCTACCAGAGCAAAGTGAAACTCGTAAAGGATTTCATGTAGGAAAAGTTCCTTTTAGGATTACCACTGCAGGGACAGCAATGTGGTGATAACAACACATCTAGACCAGTAGTGTTTCTAAAGAAAAGAGATATTTACTAACACAGAAACCCCTTGAAATTATTCTCAATGTCCACTATTTACAAGGCTGATTTTGAGCTCTTTTAGACCTCAATAAATCAGATTAACTCTAGTAAGTCTCATGAACTTCTTACAGAAGCTCGCACAGATGATAAGGATGCTAGGGCTTGGCATTTTACTCTGTATCTCATAATCCTCTCCCCTGCAGAATTCTGGTAATTTTTGGGCTATCATTTCTGAGATACAGGAGGAAAAATGCTAATTAAAAAGTAATACTGCCTTTCATGTCAATACTAATACACACAAAAAAAAAAGTAGTAAACCTGCAGTAATTCTTATGCTTACCGCTCTTTCTTCCTTTGCAAGAAGTCAGATGTGGTTTTTTCCATCAGCAATTGCAAAAAATGAGGTGGTCAGGGTAACCCTAGTGCATGCTAGGTTGTTCCTAGCACATCTTCTGGAGTACAACAAAACACAATGAAATTCATGGGTGGTTCAGAGACTCGGCTTGTGATTCTGCTCAAACAGACAACACAGACAGCCCTTCATTTGTGAAAATGAAATATAGCCTATGAGGAGAGCTGGTGTGGTTGTGTGAGGAGCACGAATCAGACGTGTTGTATGTGATATAGCCCTTGTGCTCAGGAGATGCAAAGGTGTGTGCGTCAGGTGCAGAGCCAGGAACTGTTAAAACGCTCTGCACCATGGAAGCAGGCACAGCACTCAGTGTGCATATGGGCCACTTCAGGTCTGCTGGCCGAAGAAAGGGGTTCCTATCCTGGAGCAAATTACAGAGGCAGTATAGGTATATATGTAGGCTAAACTGTGCGATCTCACTGTTGGCTTTGACAAACAGCATGTACAACAACTAGGAATTTGGTTTTGCTCATGGGTAGTAATTTGTTAAACTAGTGAAACAGTACTGACATTAATTGTATCTATACAATCTCTTTTAATTTGTTATGTATATTCAATTTTTTCCAGTTATTCTTCTTTACTCCTTTACAGCAAATTATTGCAAATCTGCCCTTAACTGCAATCATCTTACAAAAGCTGATCTCAGAGAAGTTTGCTATCTGTATTTTGAAAAGATAATGATGTTACCCTTAAGGTACATTTTAGGCAACTTATGCAAATAATGGAATTATTAGTGTGCCAGAAAAGTTTCTTTTGCCACAAAAATCCATTGTCTTATGGTATCCTTCATTACCTTGTCTAATTTAATTTTAGAAGTTCCAGGTGATGGGTCTTCCTTTTCTCTTTGAACATTCCACAACTTAATAAATCTTTGTGTTTCTTCTCAGATTAAGCCTAATTTGTTTGTTTGTTTCTTTTCCATATGGAAACAAAAAGCATTATAAAAATGGGCTGGTTATTTTTTTAGTTGAATTTATCTGATCCTTCCTTTTATATTCACATTCCACAAATAGTCTAACAAATAAGGACTTTTCAATAAATTTAGAATATTAGCATATAAGACATATCCTTAAGAAAAAGCTGATTCTCTCTGTGAATCCACTGAAGGAACAATACCAAAAGTTTCCACTGACAATAAAAAAGAGGAACAGTACTGTGAATTATTTGTCCAATGAGATAAAAGTCTTCAATCATGTTGTTATTACTTCTAGATAAAGAGGCAAAAGTGCTAGGTTTTGTTATTGGTTTATCACTGAGACCGAAATTTGAAGGTGGCAGCTACTTTTAAAGTGAGAGTGGGTATTTTATATTTTGAAGTTTCCTTTTGCTTGAATAAGTAGGGATAAAAGGAAAAAACAAACAAACAAGAAAGAAATTCCCTCCAACCCTGTGTTTCTAGAGGAATAAAACCAAAAAGCAGTAGAAAAGATCTAAAGAATTCCAATTATACAACCACTTGACATAACTAGCTTGCTTTCTGTACTGTTCATGAACAGAAAAATAAGTAAAATTTTTATTGCAAGTGATTCATGCACTCAGTCTTTCATCTCACAATATCATAACAAACAAGTCCTCTGGTAATGTAGGTAATTATGTGCTCCTTTATAATAATTATTAAGCTGGCTAATTTGTACAGTTAGAAGCTTTTTAGAAATACACACAAATATCAGATTTGAAAAAGCATGGAAGAGTTAAAACTAGATTAGGAGTCGTCTCACCAGATTAGACTGCTCAAACAACGAAGGAAAAAGATTAGAAAGCAAATAAAAATCTCCATGCAGATTGAGGGAAATTAGGGCTAACCAGACAAAACAAGAACCAAAGGAGCCTTCCAAGAGGGATTGCTATACATTGGTGCTAGCTCCTCCAGCCCGTGCCCAGCAACCATACCCTTACCCTTGTGCTCTGCCTGGAGAACACCTCTGGCTGGGAAAGACCCTAAGATGCAAATCATTGGAGGCTGGACGAGCATTCAGGGAATCATCACTGTGGGCTTCCCTGTTTTCTTACTCTTCTCTAAGCACTTGGTTTTAGTCTTTCCTCCATCTCACCATAAATATTTGTCAGTGCTCTGAATGCTTGCGTACATGCTTCCTGAGCCCCAACAAGGAGCAAGAAGGCAGGAACTTGGTGATGACCCTAGAAAGCAGATCCTGGGACCTGGGGCAGTCTCCACATCCCCTCACAGTGAGGATGAGATGGGCAGAGGGGTGCCACAAAGCTGGGAGGGTGAGGTGTGTGCTGTGGGGTTACCAGCTCAAGGGCCAGCACAAATTTGCTCTCAGTCCTGAAAAAGAAATGGCACTGCAGCTGTAGAGAAGCACTGGGTAGATACCTTGGCTCTAGAAACTGCAACCAAAGAAAAAGCAGCCAGAGCCACCCAAGAAATTGCCTATTGACTTCAGAAGTCATAGGAGAGATAACGATTATGGATTCACCTCACTGCTCTGTCCCCTTCTGCCCCAAGTACAAAGTAAAAACCATAAGTATTTAGATAACCAAGTCATTTGAGAAATTATCTCTGGAACCTAATGACTAGAGAAGTCTATCATGATGCTGGAAACCTCTGCTCCAGTGCCTTCTCAGCCAAACAATTGTTCGCACAAACAGAACAACTCTAAGAATAGGAAAAGACCCCGGAATAAACCACATCTCTAAAACAAACCCCTGGCAGTGCAAGTGTAGACTGTGCTTCAGACCAGTCCCAGCAGACGTGGTCTTGGTCTACCCCATCCCACCAGAACAGCGTGACCAGCAGGCCACCAGCTCTTCCACAGCCACATTCAGAGTGGGACCAGAAGTTTCCTCTGCGATACGAAAGCTGTTCCACCTCTGCTAAGTGAACATTTTATTATAGGCCATACCAGTGTCTTGTACCTCTTGCTTACAGCAGAAAAACTCCAGGGAACTCTCTTGGGAAAGGGTTTTTTACAACAAGACTTTCCTACTTGTCTTTGCTGGTGTTATTGATTATATTGCCTTCCACCTATATGATCATCAGGTTTTTTTTCTCTCTCCCAAACAAGAATTTGCCTTTCATGTTTTATTGGTTCAATGAGCCACAAGTTGGAAGGGAGTTTTCTGGGCACAGCAGGACTATGGATGGGCAGAGGCCCAGCTGTAGGCAGGGTTAAGAGATCCGTAGACATGTTTTTTCCTAATATATTTAGTTCATCAGAAAAGCTGTAGCTGTATTTTTCCATTTCCAATTACAAATATGCCTTTCTGATAATCATCTTCCTACAGAAAAAATATAGGAAAATTATTTTGGTTTTAAGATCATATCCTGAATATTATAAGCATTCACAAAATAATAACAAATATGTTTATTGACAGTTTAAATGAAAGTGCTTTAACACTTAAAAACAGATTTTATTGGATATATTTAGCTTTGGATAAATTAAGGAAATAATAAAGATGACTGTTTTTCATTCCACACATTCAGTAAATTGAGCTTATATGATAACTTTCATAGGATAAATGTTAGTTTAAATTATCTGCATTTGACCTTTAAGCTAGTATTAAAATGCTAAACCAATTTATGCTGTTAAAATGCATTGAACAAATTACATGACAATAACTCTTATACAATGTGAAGCAATTTTGATGATCTTTAAAGATAGTGGATGGTATTTATGATAACAGCTCTAAGCGCCTTTATATCACAGCTGTGGTGAGGCTTAATGTGGCAGGAACTGTCAGACTGGATCAATACATGCTTTTCAGGCTTCTTTTGGTGCCATAATCCAGCCCCTGCAAGAAGTGACCTCATGAGCTGCCTAAGCTCTTGTTGTTCTTGTTCTGTTTTGTTAATTGAAGAATATCAAGGCTTATGAAAATGACAAAGCTGAGCAAAAGCTAATTATGAAAGAAAAACAATAAAGCCAGGGGTGAGTCTAGGTCAGCTTTCAGTGGGAGTCCAGAGTGTACTATATTTTTTCTGCCATCTGTCTGCTGGTGTTTGAGAGAAGAAACTAACATTTCTCGCATACTACATCAGTGAGCAAAATCGAGTAAGTATTTTAGTTTTTACAAACAAGCTTACTTTAAGAAGAAAGCCATCAGTTCTCTAGGAAGAAGCTGTAGGTGACAACAAACAAGTTACAGACAAATAACCATTTGGCTTTCCTATTTATTTCTCTCTCATTTTACCTGTGGCCCCCTCTACCGCCCAGCTCTCCTGCTGCCTTACAGTGTCGGGCACAAGGGCTGTGGGATCGGGCCCTTCAGCAATACGAAGGCACTAGCACCTTGACTTATTTAATCTAACAAGGGCTGTGAGGGTAACAAAAAGAAAAGCTTTTACCATGAAGGCAGAAACATCCTCAGCAATGAGAGTGAACAGTGTTAGAAACCTCAAGGGAAAACATAACCTCGCTGTTAAAATGAATTTTTACTTTAATTTAAAAGCCTTTTGTATGGAAGCGCTAGGGCAGACAGCTTAGCACATTCATCTGCTCAGAACTCAGTTGACTGTAAGCAAAAATATGACAGATCCCTAAGCCAGTTTATAAGAGTTGTCTAATACCTGGACAGAGTCACCGAATGACAGCTGCAAATAACTGGCTGCACCTTTTCTTCAGTATTTTAGTAATATAAAATAGATTGTGAGCCATAAAAAACCTCTCACCAGGATCCCAGTCCTCGTGCAATGTCTAATACTCCGGCAGGAATCCTATCCTTCTCTGCGTCTCAAGTTTAATTATCGCAGCAACTTCTCTGCCTTTGGAAAAGCTCTGCTACACCAAAGCCAGATGTATTTCTTATTGGATAATAGTTCCCTACGCATTTCGTAGAAAATATTGTGTTGAGTCCAGCTGTACATTATACATTCGATATGCAGACACTAAATTAAAATATAAATGGACTGCATAAGTGACATGTGGTTGACATTAATGTTAGAGAAAGCTGGAATTGAGACTAAAAATCTAATCTAAACATGTATAAAATGCCTTATATTTTTCTAGAGGAGGATTTCACACTGGAGGAGTTTAAGTGTATGTTTTTAAACACAGACTACTAATATTTTCAAGCAATCCATGCACGTTCATACAAACATATTCCAGAGCCATCTTTTCTGCAACTAAATTACTTGGATAAAATGCCACTGTTGAGATATGAGCACAGCTTCCCTTTTCTTACCTTTAAAATTAAGTGTGCAAATGAAGTTAATTTTTTTCCTTAAACACCACAAAATCACAGTAAGAGGAGTGCAGTCCCGACAGACAAGCAAATTTAACTGAAGGTCTCCCAATATTGTACATGTGGACAGGGTAGTGTATTCCTACTTCCTGTTATAATAAAAGTAATATACTGTTGACTTATCATTACCAAAAGCTGCTTAAATCATGGTGATCTACAAACATAATCAGAAAGATATCTTAAAAACAAACAGAATGAGGTATTGGGTTGTGCCTAATAACTAAGACAGAAATCTTTGAATGCCTTAAAGACCAAGCAAAGAAAACTGACTCAGAAGGGATTTTTGGCCAGAAAGATTGAATATGGATGCATGGGTACAATTAAAACAAGCAGCTTAGAATTGAGGGGTAAAACTTGTGATTTAAAATTTGTTTCTGTTTTTTTCATGGCATTCTTGGATTTTGCAGAGGTTTTCTGCGAACGACTGGGGCAGCCACAGGAGCAGGGATTTGGGAATTTTCCCTGTGTGCAATCCCTCTGGACAGGCTGGGTACACTCATTGGCAGCAGCCCTGGGTCTGAAGACTCTGCAGCACCACAAAACAGAAAGGTGAGGATTATATTAAATAAAATGTAGTGGTAAACAATGGAATAGGAGGAAAAAGCACAGACGGCCAGGCTACCAAACCCATCCAGGAAAAACTTGTGGTGTCACAGTTCTGTCCTCTGCCTAGCAATCACAGCCTCTCTGCTTGCAGGGTTTTATGGAGCATCCTCTGCATCCTACATGGGCAAACAGCCCCAAGCCGAGGTCTGCTCACGTGTGGGACAACTCGTGCATGCAGACATGCAGTTCAGCTTTGCAGCTCTCTAGGGCCAGCTGAAGAGGGAAACCTAGGCTTGGTGTTGTCTCAAGTGAGTGTTGCAGGTCTAAACATCTCCAGGAGAGAGGAGCAGTGCCCATGCCCCAGCCCTGCCTGAGCTCTTCCTGACTGTGATCCTCACAGCCTTCCCCTGGGACATAGCTGCCCGCTTACCCCAGCCAGCACTGAAGCCGGGGTTCCCCAAACCCTGCTTTCCCCCAGCCTTGCAGTGACCAGCCAGCATCAACCTCCACATGTTGCAGGGCCAGATCCTGACCCACAGGCTGGTTTTGAGCTGCATCTTGTGATGGAGAATTAACTGGGCTTGGGGGCAAGTCTCCATCCCATATGTGCCAGGGCAGCCCACCCACGGCAGCCTGCTGAGCAGCACACCCGTTCAGGGGAAGTGGGGTGGGCTTGTTTGATTTTTGTGGGTTTTTTAGCTTCTATCTCTTAACCCAGCTGAGAGAAATGAAAAGGTTGAGTTTACTGTGGCAAGGTCTTTGTTCCCCGACCTCCTCCTCTTCCCCCATCCCTGCTGGGGCTGGGGACACATGCCTGGGGAGTCCCCGCCAAGCACAGGCAATCCTGTCTGGGAATTTCATCCAGACCTTTGGCCCAGGAGCTAATTCACATCTTTGGGCAAACTCCCACTGCTTCGCTGTGTCTCGGGCTCACAGGTTAAGAGCAGGCTCAGCCTCCGGTTTCCAGCTGCTGCCTCTCCACTGCAATCTGTCTGGGGGAGCCATCCTCCAGATGCTTGAGGAAACCACTGCCTTTTTTTAAAAGGATTAAAGTTTATTATGAATAATACTGATTATTAGTAGGATTGGAAGACTCCAGTCATGAATTGAGTCCTTTTTTCCTCAGCTTTGCCCAAATTCAGAGCTCTTCCAAATAACTCACAGTAACAGTGGTGTTTGTTGCCCACTATTCATGGGCTGGAGAGAAATTACTTCCAATCTAAACACATCTTTAATCTAAAAGAAAATATTGCTTCATGAATCCAACATTGATCACATCTTTTTCCAACATGACAGGAACTGAACCCAGACAGGCTTTTTTTCTGTGCTTGTAAAGAAATCCTTTGAAGCTGGTGGTGACCCCTCAGAAAGTTTGTGTGGAATAGCCATGCTTAAGGAAATCACATTAGTGTCTGATAAAGAGACACATTTTAATTTCACTCCGTTTATTTTTGAGGAAAGAAAGCAGTGGACAATACCCCACAACATGAGACAATGGAAGTGCTGTAAATTGGTAAGTCAAAGCTCTTTTTTTTTTTAATGCAACAAATAGCCAAACGCATCAATTAAGGAAGCTCCAGGAAGGAGCAGAAAAGAGCATTAAGCAGACAGAGAACACCAGGAGGGATAAAGTAACATGTTAAGGCATCTAAGGAACTGCAGAGAAAAAGAAGTGTCAAATGAAATATACTTAGTGATGTGAAACGTACAGTCACCCAACATTGCTTTGCATTATAAAAACTAGAAGATGGCCAAAGAGGAATTTAAGATCATGTAAAATGGAATGGAATTTATAAAGAACAAGAATTTCTGAAGCATGAAAAAGCAGTCTGCAAAAATGAGCTCTATATGCACAGATATATTAAGTACTCTGGGTTGTTGGTTTTTTTTCTTCTTGATGCACGTACTCATACCAAAAATTAAAGCCTGCCTTCCATGCCAAATCCTAGGCGCTAATTCTCTGCACACTGCAACTATTAGGACCACTCCAACCTATGGCACTGAGAGCAGACCTTAGAGCCCTCTTCTTCAAACCTACAAACTGTTCACTGATGGATGCCTGAGTGACCCAGCCCAAGCAAGTGAGTGCTGCACATTTCTAACCTGGCTACCTGAGCTGCGGTGTGCCCAGTTGTCTCACACGTGGCACCTGGACAAGGACAAAGCTGGAAGAACCATCCCAATATTTTGTAACTCTGTTTTTGCCTTAACATAGTTCATTTAGAAATGCACCACATAATAATCTTCTGGAATTCATTCTTTCATGGTGGTCATACTGCTTGACCAGTCAACTGTTTGCATATGGATAATATATATTTAGTTAAATATATATATTTAGTGCTATATTGATTTATAAATGTTCAATACATACTCAAAAAGCACTGGAAATTATGTGCAATGGTAGAACTGTATATACTTAGTCTAACTCTAATATTCTAGATTTAGGACTATGTACTATACAAAATTACTGCAGCTTTTGTTAAAATGAATAATATTTTCTTATGTGTTCAACTTTAAATAGCTTTTCATTAAATAACACTTCTAGATTTGAAGGGTTTTTTTTTCCTCTGCAGACCTCAAAAATGAGTTATAGTATGGTCAAAGATTTTAATATATTCATAGTAATTTTTATTTCTTTTTTGAAGCTGAGCTCTATGCACAGAGAAGAGTTGCAGCAAAAGGCTCTTCTAGTCATCTTTATCCACTTGGTTACTTGTACATATAACCAGAATACGGGCCAAGTCTCTCTGAGCGGACTTTGCTGTCTTTGACTGACTACTACGTACCTTCCTCCTCTCGCAGGTTATCTAAGTTACCTCTGCAAAATCACCTGCAGAGGACAATTCCTCCAGCATCCTCTAGGCACTTATTTATGGTATACTGATTACAAAAAGAGCCTAAATAGCTATCTTAGGTTTGACATCTAACTTTTCCAAATCAATGCCTAAGCAAGACAAAACCCTCCCTTGCTGTAAGGACTTATTTGAACACAGACAAGAGCAGAGGAGGGAAAGTGAAAATGCACGCACTGCGCGCATGTTTATATACTGCAAATTTTTTTTATAATGTTTTTCATGGGAAATATAACCATGAGAAACAGATGTTCCTCTCAGATAGATCTTCAACTTCTCGTGCCTTTATTCCATTAGGGATTTTTTTTCAGGGAAGTAACAAAGGTGGAGAGTACATCATTTTTCTATGACTGGCAAAGAAAACGAGGATTTGTACAGCTGAATTTGCATTGGTTTTCTGCCTGTGGAGCCCTGCTTAAGTCAGAACCACTTGGCCTGGTTATAAGCCATGGATCTGGGTTTTAAAAATTTATACCTGCCACATATACTTTCACACAAGAATATTTTTCTTCGTGATCCTTAAGGTTGGTTTTGTGCTTTGAGCCTCTTTAACAGCAAATTATAAAAGCAGCAACCAGTTGCAGAAGAGGAGAAAGCTGTTTATTGTTTTCTATCTTTTAACCTCTTCCTCATATACAAAAGCAGGAGGATGAGGCATTATTCAGAGCTGGTTATTACAAGATAAATGCTTACAAGTAAAGATGTACCAAGACAAAATAAGTGCATTTGTAAACTGCTCATGGCTATGCCACTAATAATGCACTTGCCTTTTACACAAGTAACCCTTCATAGTGCATTTGTTTTCCGTGTCTCATAGGAGTAATAACACTGTGAGCCATACCTTTTCATGACTTTATTATCAGTAATCTTTGTTAGCCTGTCTCTCTTCATCCGCGATGTCAAAGTTACAACATGCACAAAGCTGCCAGGCTCCCAAGTCACACCTGGCCCTCAGAACATATCACACCTATGTGCTCGTATTTAAACTGGCTTCTTGTCACATTTTTGCCTGGACTTTCAAAATGCTCCTTCCAACCTGTGAAGCTTAGCACAGAGTCACCATTTTTGTGCAACAAACCTTTTCTGCCTTTCTGCCCCATTTGCTCTTTAACAATATCTGGCAAAGGTCGCCTAGGGTGAAATCTTCCCAAATTACATCATAAGCTAGAATCTACCTTTTCTTCAAAATTTTAGAAAGAAGGGAAAGGAGAGAGAGATGACCTTCAAAATCTGATTGTAGGTCCAGGTGCAAATTCTGTAAGCTATTTTTCTAATATTGCAGACTCAAAGCCCCAAATTAAATTTTGCAGCCTGGGATCAATTCATAGCACCTAAAACCTGCAGCTCTGGACTTGAGGTTGGGGACCACTAGAAGTATCTTGTTTCATTCACAGAATTCAAAAGTCTGCATAAATGTAGTCAAGACCTCTCTGGATAAACGTAGCTACGTGAGGTGGTTCGGTGTTTGGGCTAGGTAAAGATCTTTTTAAATAAGATATAACTGACATATATCTTTTTCCACACTTCAGTAAAACTTGTTTTGAAAAAAAAATAAATTACAAGATATGCTTTTTTCCC
>NW_009614674.1:54850-83504 GCF_000690535.1 Cariama cristata | reverse complement strand
GAACAGTCTTCAAAGAGTAATTGTTAATATCTATATCAGTATTTTCCAGTGTGTTTGCTGAAGGAAAAGTGAATTTAGGTTGTACATATTTGAAGCTTTTCTGTGCCTTGATAACATCAGGCAATGGACCTGTATGTGCGGATTTTCCACAGAAGGAATTATTTCTCCAAGGGAACCTGTGAGTTCTTCAAGACCAGGAATAAGAATGGAATGGAAATGTTCTGCTGCACTAATATCTGTGCCTCAGTGCACGAGGGGGCAAAAGTCAGGAACCAAGCAAGAAATAGCTACGGTTTATCTATTTAAAGATCACCGTGCAATGAGAGGCAGCTTGTGGATGCTGAAACATTCTGCCTCCCTGAAATGCCTCGGAAAGGTTTTGGGGTTTGCCTGGTTTGCTTTTCCTGAATTGGAGCAGAATAGTGCTAGGAGCACCAAGAAACAAGTGGCAGGACTTGATCTCCAAAAATGTCTTTTCTTGCTGTTTTCTGTGTTGCCCATTCCCAGCCGGGCAGGAGCATATTGCAGCAGACTGGCTTGCCAGACTGCATGCAGTTAGCTGCCAGATTTTGCAGACGAAAGAGGTCTGAACTAGGAAATCACCAAGAGTGGGCTGGTCACTTATAACTGTGGCTACTGATCCCTTTGAGAGTGTCCTGCCCTGGCTCTGGGATTGGTCCACAGAACCGGGGGATCAGAGGAAACCTTCACCTGGCCAGAGCTTCCTGGTGCCCCATAAGCAAAAGCTCTCTCTGCTTCCTGAGAAAAAATTCAACAGTTCTGAAGTTTTATCAAAATCAACCAAACACATCAGCTGTTCCTATTACACAAATGATAACTTCAAGCACCTGGCTAAGTCCCTGGCTCCAGGATCCCAAAACATGTGGTCCCATATTGCTTTGCTGTAACAGCAGGATTTGCCAACTACTTTTGAGCAACTGATTTGAAAAAAAAAAATAAAAACCCTCCTACAAAAGACAGAGATTCATTTGAACCAAAGTCAAAACCTTCAAATTTCAAAGGTGATAAGAACAGGCCATGACTGCTCTGTCACTTATCACGGTAGACAGAAACCACATGTTTCTCTGGGCTCTGAGATTGCTCCTTTCTCATTCTTCCAGCTCTGGACTAACAGCAAAAAAATCGAGGGAAGCCAAGATCAGAAATTTTCCCTTCTCACCAGGTCTGAGCTCTTTTAGTGGAGGAGCATACTGTTTTGCTAACTCAGAGCTCTTGAAGAGCACTGTCATCTGCAGAGCTGGCACTCCAATCATTAAGAAAAGCGTGTGCAGAAATAGTCAGGCACTCAATAGTTTATGCACTTCATCCCAAAAAACCGAATATGATATTTTTTAAACTCAGGATTTACAGCTGTACTTCACAACTTTAACAACTGTCGTGTAACACACACACCTGTAATTCTCATTTTCCCTGGAAAAACAGGTTGTAACAATGCTATATGTACTGTTGTGGAAATGAACTGTGAGGACAAAATGTAGGACTGATATGATTTTTGCCTTGTCTTTGCCTTACAGGTTTCTGAAGCTACAGATGACATGAAAGCCAGCTCTCCAGTAAGAAAGATGGTTAATGTTCCCCTGAAGTTGATAGAAATATGTGAACAAGGCCCAGGAAGGTTTATTTGATCTTAAAACTATCTATGCAAAGAGAAGGATATTTATTGATCATGGAGACTGTTTGTGTTGATGCAATTTAAATAAAACAGTGAATACAGGATGGTGAATCAAATGATTACCCATCACTGGAAAGGTCAAAGTCCTGCCATCCAGTAAGTGCACGATTTATACCTGGCCATATTTTTCTAATGCTTGAAAGGCTAACAAGGTGCTTTAAAAAAAAAATAAAAAGAGTTAGGCTGTGCAAACAGAGCTTGTAGTAACATAAATATCATCTGGTTATGCAGTTTAAACATGTTCTGCTCAATTTCCAACACTCAAGATAGTTTATGGGCCTTAACCCATGATGTATGGTCACTATCCAGTACACTTCGTGACAGCAGATACCTGGCAGGCTGTGTGCCTGCCACAGGAGATGCCCAGCTGATTTCTTTGATCTCCACTTTTTGCGTTCAGGCCATGTCCTTTGGAGGGCAGATCTGTGTTACTGTACACCTATATCTGTTTTCGATTTGAGTTAGGCAGCATTGCTTTATGAAAAGGGATTATTTTTCAAAGTTTCATAGGCCCCCAGGACATCTCAGTTCATGGAGGAAAGGAATATCCCCTTTTCACTGCTTTCCAGATAAGTTCCCACTCAAGCCATTTTTTCTCAGTTGTAATTCATTATCGGGGGCCTCAGCGCACACTGCATCCTCTTAACAGCTCTGTCTCATAAGGTTACTGCAAAAAACACACTGCCCCTAAAAGGCCTCCTCCTCTTTATATGGCATGAATTACTGCTAAGGAGGTCATGGGGGGAAAAAAAGAAGAGGGATAGGAGGCATTTTGCTACTCTGAGGAAGCAGCTCGTGAAGAAAATGCTTTTCCCCACTGCTTGGGATGACTAGGGAGCCTGGTGGACCCTGGTTTGTTGATGCTCATGTGAACATGGTAATCCCTGAGGGCCGGTTGTGCTTCTTAATTCATCTTGCAATAAATTTGCTACTGATGGTGCAGATTTTGTCCTTCCCTCCCCACTGCCCTCAACAAAGCAGGGAAAATTACTCCATTAACTGCCTGGCGGTTGCAGGGGCTGCCTGGCAAGGGGGTATTGCACTTTTGTGCCAAACTAGGGATATAAATTTTTCCCTGTGAGCAGAGCGCATTACGACTGTGTGCTGTGAGGCAGGGAAGTGCATGCATGCATGTAATAGGCAGCTGATCATTCCCATGACAGCTGCTGTGGGGGGAGCGGGGAAAGGTGTGCCCACCGCCTCCTGCGTGTGACCCCGCGAGGGAGTCACGCAGCGACCCTCCGCCGAGGGGATTTCTCAGCCCATGACTTGTTCTCAAATGAGGACTTCCTCCGATGGATGCTTATATTCAAGGCAGCGAGTCATGTGCTCTGTTAATTTGAACTGTTGGATTCATCGGGTCTGCAATGGCTGGCTGTTTAAAAACACTGTGTTTCCAGCGTTGCAACATAGGGAAGCTATCACTTAGTTTTTAGCTCTTTGGCAGAAGAAAGCTGTACATGAGGTTGAGCAGGTTAGATTTGACTGGATAATTACATATTATTTTGCATGAATAGAAATGTCACTGCTAAAGACATTCACAGTGTACTCCAAGTTGTTTGGGATTAAATACATTTGGTTTTACACACCAGATGCACATAAATATTTGTAAACATTTGTATGCATTTAGTGCATCTGACCAATTTATTAAGTAATATATATGCAAAGCAGTAACTCTCAAGACTTCATGTTCCTGAAACCAGCAACTCAGCCTGTATTAGAAGAAAAGACTAAAATACAAAGTATCCACCACCAAATACTTTCTCCACTTCTCCCTCCTCCCTCTCCTGCTTCAATCAGAGATGAAAATACTTTGACTTCTAAATTAAACAGGGCCAAGCAACTTTTAGCATTGGGTTTAACTGTGCAGGCTGAGCTCAGCTTCTCAGGACACAAAGCAAGTATGTCCATGCCAACGGTTTGACTGCAAGACCTGGCAATTGCCAGGAGGTCCTGAACTTACTGTATCTAATTACAAATGGGAAATACTTATATTTCTTTTTACAGCTATATGGAGGAGCAGCTAGGTGTAGGAGTTCTTAAACCCACAGCTGAATTTCAAACCAAGTTGACCACTTCTACTTTATAATAAATGCTTTTCACTCATTTTGGGGTGGACAAGCTGTTCTTCTCCATATCAGCTACTGTTACCTGGGTCATTTTTCTGACCCAGTTCTGTGGGAAATGTTGTCAAAAGACTTTCTAGTATTTCTCTAGGGTGAAGCTGCATAATAGGGCTGTGTAAAATACTTGCCATACAATGCTATAATTAGTAAAAAACTATAAGGATTTTTTTGTCATTCCAAGAACTGTTTCTGAAGGACAGATGGAAAAACCATTCGTGTGAGAAATGGTAGCTGACATAGAGGCTTTTTAGATGTCTCAAATTTAGTTGAATTCGTCTTAACAAATTCCAATCTGGAAGCATTGTAACTCTGAAAATCAGATCCTAGATATAGCAGAAATATCCTAAATCCTAATTTTCTTTCAACATAAAACATAGAGATACATGGCTTCATCATTCACTAGTACTTGCTAGTGAGCTACCTACTAAAGAAGATAGTCTCTTATTCAGTGAGTTACACAGTCTCACATTCTTTTATTTCAAATAGTAATTTTCCTACACAATTTCTTTCTTGAATTCCTATCACTGCAACTTCAAATTCATTAGAAGCTGGGTATGAGTTGCCAGAAGGACTGCCAATACAGAAAGACACGGTCTCTGCTCATGATATATTTTGAAACAAGATGCAGCTTGTAGGTTTTTAATTTCATTTGTACTCATTAAAGCATAAGCAGTTGCTCATTCACTGTATATTGGCACACAAGATGGATATATAAATTGTTCTGGGAATAGGGAAATTAGACAAATAATAGCAGCTGTAAGTGAACACCCATTTTGAAAAGGAGACTACTGTATCTAAGAAATTCCTGTCTACTCCTTAAGGTTGGAGGGTTTCAAATTGTGATGACTCTGTTTTGAAGGGAAAAAGAAGAGATGAAAGATTTGGAATTGTTTCAGTACAAAAACCAACCCAATACATTCAATGTGGTTTATTTATATTTTATGAAGAAGAATGAAAGCACTCTGGAATAGGCAACAAGAGCACACCACAGGAGGAAGGCAAACCTGGCAGAGGTCTTTGTTCTGCCTCATGGCTTTGATTCAAATTCCCTTACTGCCCTGACTCCTCCTGTGCTATTTGGAGATGAGCAGACCTTCATCCCCTTTGAGGACCTTCCCAGCAGATTTCAGTGCCCTTCTCCAGGTGTATTTCCACAATGATGCAAGGGACGCATGTCTCTTTTACCGTCACTGCCAATGTTAAGATTTCCAATGTCTTCAGCAGGCTCTGGGACAGGCTCTTAGTTCATGGTACCACTCATTTTTCAATCAGTAGCAATCCTGTACTTCATTTCAGTGATTCAGAAAAAAAGCCCTTAAAGCAGAAGTTGCCAGAGTATATTGAATGCAGAACCATCCTTTTTGTGCTCTTACTTATTCAGTACAGTAAACAATGCCATTTAAAATAATTTCCAAATCTCAATTTAGAAAAAAAAAAAAACCCACACTTTTTTAGCTGTTACTCTCCCTTACAATGGAAAGCTGCCTCAGAGCGTGTTACATTTCAGAGGATCCTGTGAGATTTTGTTTTAATGGGAAGCTAAATGAAATGTTTAAATTTCAAATCAACAACAGAACATGTTCAAAGAGCTATATTTATAGAGTTTAAGTGAAAAATATTCTGGCACCGCTTTTAAATAATGATGGCAAGCAATGGAGGGAAGAACACCACTCACTGATTCTTTGCATGGCTTAGTCCACAGCCTTATCCAAGGCTCATGTATAATGTGAGCTGTTGGCTGTGATACTCTGGTTGTAGTGCTAGTGGAATTCACTGTAGGCAAAGGCTCATGATGCTAAACAAAGTGGACAAAAGGCTTTTACAGAATAATAAAAACAACAAGTCTCCATTTATGACTCAAAGTTAAATGTCCTCAGTGAAGACATTACTCAGTAAATAACTCTGTGGGAAAACCTGTAAAATATAAATACCCTGGCAAGCTGGGGAAAGCTCTGAGGTGATAGCAAAGACTAAAGAGTCAAAAAGGTGAAAAAGAACATTGCATCTTGCTCGAAGCTCAGAGCTCTTTGCTGAATTACTTCTCTTGCAGTTCTCAGTTCTAGTACAGCTCATGCAGCTGGGGAAGCAGCGTCCCAGTTTCAAGTCTGCTGAAACCATGTCGATTTTTTATGTTCAACTGAAATAATATTGAATTTGCATTTCTGGGGTGAAATGCATAAAATGGCTAAGAAATAGAAACAAACATAGATAGACTGCGGACAAAGCAGAATGGCAAGAAAGAAAAACGCAAAGAAACTAAGGACAGAAACAGTACAGTGCAACCTAATTTTTTAGTAATCTTCCAAGTTTAGTGAGAAACACTGCCAGAAGGTTCAGGGTGAGGTAAAGCTGAGGCTGAATCACCTGATTCCCAAATGAACCATGCAGGGTGGGACAAATATCTGCTACCATGTGAACAGGGCTGCTCTCTTGTACCAGGTTTCGTCTGTCTCATCAGAGGTATCTCAAGCAGCTGCCTAATAAGTCTTTGTAGCTATACTATATTTCCTACAACTATTTCTATTCCTGTGTCCCTGTTTTTCTACCAAACCAGAAAAAAAGGAAACAGTACAAGGAAGTCTACAGGAATGGTTTCATCTGAGTTAAATAAAGAGCTGATACAGACTGACTATCATCATCACTAAAAGACGTCAAAGTATGGAAAATATTTTGGGAGAAGATTTGAAAGCATATATGTTTTGCAAAAATTAAAGTGAAACCACTTTGTTTTGTGGGATTTTATTTTTTCATTACCTTTTCTACATTTTTTAGCTAAAAAATCCTTCTCCAAAGAGCTTTTAGGATTCTTTTAATTACTACTAAAAATGTACTTTTATGAAATAATAATAAAAACTAAAAGTTAATAAAACAACACGGGAAAATTTGGAAAAAAGGGGAAGTTTTGATGTTATTACCAATTTTTAAATAATAGAGATTTTGCTTTTCTAAGAAATGGAAACAAAAAAATACCCTGACAAGATCACTCTGTGGACATTTTTCAGTGCTTCATTCTTTTTCCATAGCCCTGACTGATGGTATAACATCATTATCTTCCCTTTAACCATAAGATCTCTAGGTTTACAACAGAAGTTTATGCCACTTAAATGTTATTCTCTGTGGCATGAGTAATTCGTTTATTCATTGTCAGCTTTGGTTGTAAAGAAAAGGTTTTGCCAGAAGAAAAGAATGGACCTGAGTGAACACCCTATTCTCAGTCTGACAGAACTCACTTTCTCAGACCATGTATTCAGTGCTGTAAAATTGTTATATGCCCCACTTCTGCCTCACTGAGAGGAGCTTTCATGTCACCTCCAGTGTCGGAATCAGTATAAACATTGAATCAGCCACAAAGACCAGTATTGAGATTTAGTTCTGCCCATTTTGTGGTTAGGCTGGGCAGGTAATTTTACCCTTACAAACACGTTTAAGAGTTTGGAACAATTCCCTCTTCAAACTGTGTCTCTCTCTGTGTGTGTGAGGGAGAGGAGAGGAGAAGGGAATCAAAACCTTATTTCTGTTAATGGTAGTGACATTCTGTAACATTCTACTAAAAAAAAAAAAATGTTCTTCCTTGCAATAAGTGTTTCACTGTTGAACTAAAAATTGTTCCCCAGGCACTGGAAATTCCCCAGGAGTATGTGATGTACACAGTGACACCTCCGGTTTCATTCTCCGAGGAATATAGGATGTTCTTATTGATGGTCTGGGATGCCAGGCTTTGGAAACTTGGGACTCTGGGACCTCTAGCTCTATAACCAGCCTGCCAGGGAAGGGAGAGGATAGCTGGTGTGAGGAAGGTGGCAGAAAGGAACCAGGGTAAGTTTTGTTGGAATGATAATGTTCCCACAAATTTGGATAACTGGAGAAACGTTCCAATGGCAAAGCATCCCTGAGGCCCAGGAGGTGAGGCTAGGTGGCTCAGAGGAGGTCGACATGGACCCACCCTCTGTGGTCCCCTTCATCTCCCACTATGGTGCGGGTCAGCAATGCTGGTGCCTGAGCTGAAGCTGCACCATATCCAGCTTACTCTGAGCACAGACTCAGTAAGTCAGGCATCAATGGAGACATGCCCTTAAGGACCGTCTTTCAGAGGTGCCACTGAACACTGGCATTTTCCCCTGCCAGCTGTTGAGAATTTTTCCAAGCTACATGCAAAAGTCTTTTAGGGAAAGGTATTTATTAGGTTAATGTAGAGACCATCTCTAATTAAAGATAACATTTCCTTCTTCTAAGCAAGAGAAGACTAATTCATCCTCTCTGTGACATTGTTCCATAAAACTTTTCTCATTTACTTTCTCAGTGTTATTTTCTCTATGTGTCCATCTGCAGCAGTAGCTCCGATGTGCAGGGGCTACACCCCCAGCACAGGGGCAAAAACAGAGGTCAGTGTAACCACCTGGTACATCTGTAATGAATCTGATCTTGCAAAATCTGAAGCCCGTGACAAAGCTGCAGAGGTACTAAAATGGTCTTCATGTAACTATCCTGAGAGAGGTAATGGAGAAGGTGCACCAGTACAAGGCTCTATTACTACATGCAATTTGGGTTTTAAAAGCAGGAAAAGTAAGACCAGAAGACTCCAAATGAACAAATACCCAGTGAGGAGACAAGAACAGAGAAATATAGAAATGACACAAGGAAAGTGAGTATTCAGAAGCATGTCTGCTAAAAGAGTAGGGCCATGTAGGAGATTATGATATCTGCTTCTGTCATTCAGATTACAGTACTGTTACCCACAGGGATGGTGTTTAATTTGAAGATCACCTTCACTAACCATTTCATACAGAATATGTCACAAGGTAAATTGAACAGCTAGACGTATAATCAGACAGAATGGCAGACTAAAATAATTACAGCCAGCCCCAGGATGCTCTCTGCTTAATGTAGAATGCTAATTGGTATTCGAATACCACACGGTGTGCATTGAAGAAAGACAGTGTAACTAATGTACCTGTATGTTGTGTGTAATAATACAGAATGAGACCTTGAGGGTACATCATCCCCTGAGGATTTCACACTGCCAACAGCTGATACCAATAACAACAGAGAAATGTGTTTCCCCTGATATTTTCCTGACATATTCTATCCCAGTTCCTGCTTCACTGCAATCTGTGAGAAGCTTTAAGACTGATACTGTACACTGGAATTAAATGGAACTTATGAAGTACATATGTTGTCTTTTCAGTAGCAGAAATGCAGCAGATAGAATTGTGATACCAGACTTTATAAATCACCGCTGGGTTGATTTCATCCAGTTCATTTGAAAAATTTAAGCAACCTTTTCTATATGGAAAATATTTTTCCTAATATGATTTTATGATGTCTTGGTTTTTGACAGCTGCCGTTTTATGACTTCAAAGTACATGGAAGCAAACTTGTGTTTAGGTAGAAATACTGTTAAAGTATTCTTTTTAAAGAAATTGATAAATACATTCATTTTCACATTTTTGTCTCAAATTAGCTTAATGATAAGCCCTGTATTTATTTTTTGTTGTCAGTATACTTAACTGGTAACTAATAAAATACTTTGAGGTAAAACATATTTCGTATACATTCAGTACAAGACAAAATATTTAAACTATATTGTGGAAAATACTTGCATGGAAAATACAGTATATGAAAAGCACTCCTAAAACAAACAAGCTCCCACCCCCATCCACAAAAAGCGAAACCAAAAATGGAAGACTAGTGTGTAGTACACACTTACAAGGAAATATTGTGGTCTGAGCAGTGATTATACATGTTGGACGGTGTTACCTCTACTCTTACCAAACAGTATTTCACTGTTCTTTAACTAGATAAAAGGAGCATTTATAAAGTAGAGTGCTACTGAGTGTGAATGGATAGAAAAACTGCATCCATATGCATATGGAGATATTTGAGATGGTGTTCTCAAAATTAAAAAAAGTCTCTGAAAACTGGTATTCTTATTCCTTAAAATGCTGCTGTGAGCATGAGAGCTACAAATATAGTAAAATTATTTTTATGCATAGGCATGCTACATTGGGAATGGTGTTCTTCTGCAGAGCAACTTTTGCTCTATCCTCCTCCTAGAAGATTTTCAATGAGAGACCAGAAATCTGTTTTGCATTCCTAAGATTCATTTCAGTTGACACTGAGGACAGCTATTTTGCTACTCTCACTTGTAGGAGGAAAGGAAAGCGAGGTGAAATAGTGCCATACTTACAGAAGATTAACTAAGATTTTCCCAAGCTGGACTTCTAAACTATCCCATAGCACGCTCAATCACAGAATGACTGAGATTGTCAAAGATCTCTGGAGATCATCTAGTCCAAGTCCCCTGCTGAAAGCAAGGCAAACTAAGGCAGATTGCCCTGGGCCATGTCCAGTCAGGGTTTGAATAATTCCAAGGAGGGGGACTCCACAACCTCCCTGTGCAACCTGTGCCAATGTTCAACCACTTTTTTCTTACATTTAAATGGAATTTCCTGTGTTTCAGTTTGTGCCCATTGCTTCACTAGATACCACTAAGAAAAGTCTATTTCCCTCTTCTTTAAATCCTTCTATTGGATATTTATACATGTGGATAAGATCTCCCACAACTCTTCCCCGGGCTAAAAAGGAGGCTTCTCTCAGCCTCTCGTCACTGATAGACATGCCAGTCCCTTGATCATCTTTGTGACCCTGTGCCAGATTTGCTCCAGTGTGTCCATGTCTCTCTTGTCCTGGGGAGTCCAGAACTGGACCCAGCACTCCAGGTGTGTCTCACCAGTGCTGGGCAGAGGGGAAGGATCATCTCCCTCGACCTGCTGGCAACGGTCTGCCTAGTGCAGCCCAGGAGGCTGTTGGTTACCTTTGTCCCCAGGGCCTTTTCTCCAAAGACACTTTGCAGCCAGTTGTCCCCCAGCCTGTGCAAGTGTGTGCAAGAGTCCGATTAACTCTTTGGAAGAGTCAATCTTTCTCCTCTCTTTTCTCTTTTCTCCTTCAACTGCCCAGCTAGATGAAGGTGTTGAGGTCACTGTTGCAGGTATCTATGTCTCTAACCTTGAAATTAAGAGTATGGTCATGCTATGCTGTTTCTTTGGACAGAGCCTGCATGGAATCAGACATGCTGAACCAAACGGTGAGACTGAAGATCTCAGAAGAGCAGGGATGATGCACAGATGCCAGGGCACACAGGATGCTTGGACCTGAAGCTCTATGGAAAAGTGTTCATCCACGGACAGTCTGGAAGTAATGGGGATTCCCCTCTGCAAGGAGGAATCTCCAACTTTCTCTTTCTCCCACAGTCCTATCTGAGGACAGTGGACCACTGTGGATCACAATTACTGAGCTCAGACAGTTAGTAGTGATGTAACCCAACAGAAACCAGCTGTCAGGTCCAGGGAAGATACAGTCATTTACTTACTTCTTTTTTCAGAGACTGGTTTTGTGTTTCTTTTGCCTACTTTTATTGTTATCTTTTTCTGAATACTTCTGCTGAAAATGAAAAAAAAATCATTATTATGAGATGTAGTTAGCAACATCACAGTTGATGGTGTCCTGATGAATAATTTAGTTTTAAAGCCATGTTACTATTTACTCTAGTACAGTTAAAGAAGGCAAGACTCTGTGAGTTAGCCTCATGTTTTGAAAGACCTTCATAAATTAGTCCCATAATATAAGAGATAGGCAATTTTTCAGATTGTGTGTTATCTGTTAGTTATGAAACTGGACTTCAACTGCCATGAGCTCCAGCTACAGTGATTGGGGGGACTTTTTTTTTAAACTAAAAATGGAAATTATTTGAGCTGGCCTCCTGCACTTTAACACCACGTGCAATTAATTTCCTCTAATTCTGTTTGAATGGCTCATTTATTTGTGAAAGAAGAAAAGAGAAAGGCAAGGCAGAGAAGAGAAAAGAGAAGAGAAGAGAAGAGAAGAGAAGAGAAGAGAAGAGAAGAGAAGAGGAAAGGGGAAGATCCCTTTAATGACTCCAAAGAAGAAATGTTTTGCTGTCTTTAAAAACAAAAAGATTTCAAAGATCTGGCAAGGTACACTTCCTATGTAAGGAAATTCCTCAGACCGTGGCAAGAGTTCTGCCCAGAGAGCTTACAGGCTTGAGTGCAAATACCTAAGTACCGATATACTCAAAGATATTATGATACCTAGTTCCCACCAATAACAAGGAGAGCTGGGTGCACACAGGACTGATAATCCAGGCTGAGACAGGTGGTACTGCTACCAATACCATCTTCAATAGTATGCATTATCAATAACCCAGTATGCCTGATCTGCAGAGGAGATGGCTGCTTCCATTCCTACTTTAAAGAGCTTTGCCTTTAATTTCAGTACTGGTGATTTTGGCTCTTACAAATCCCACATTTGTTCCTTACAGATGACAAAAGTAACAGTAGTTCAAAATGAACTATTCTTTCATCACTAACTTATGGCATCTCTCATTTTCATGTCCTGACTGCTAAAGTATTTTCAGCCTGCAAATGCTGGTAGTAGCTAGAAATAGAAAATGCTGACTGAAAGGCTCTGCACTATAGGGGCAAGAAAAAGGGATTCAAATATGTTCATTCTAACAATTTACAATTATTGTTTTAAACTCTTTATTTACTGAATAAAATAGTATTGCCCAATAGGCATTTTAGGAACTGGCAACAATAGCTATAATCTGCTTCCCAAAACTCAGAACAACTTGTATTCTTACTGAAACAATAACAATTTTCATAATGAATAGGCCTGTCGAGTAGAAAGGAAAAGAATAATTCACATAATGATGATTACAATATGCGCCAGAGATGAGCAGACGATGTCACATACAGAAATTCTCTTCCAGTCTATTCACAGCTATTGCCTTTGGTGTTCTCATCTCATGATAACTTCTGTTTACATTCTCTTACTTGAAATTCCTTTATTGAAAAGTCCCAAAATACAGTACAATGCATTTTGGAGATCCTTTGTAAGAGAAAGATTGTGGCAGATTCTCTGCACTAACGTGTTTCACTAGATAAAACACCAGGAAACCTCTGATCATCTTGAGGGTGACCTCATTGCTCTGCAGCTTCCTGAGGAGGGGAAGAGGAGAGGGAGGTGTTAAACTCTTCTTCCTGGTATCCACTGACAGGACACGTGGGAATGGTTCACAGCTGCGCCATGGGAGGTTTAGACTGGGCATTAAGAAGCATTTCTTTACTGAGAGGGTGGTCAAATACTGCAACAGGCTTCCTAGAGAGAAGGTCGATGCCCCAAGCCTGTCAGTGCTGAAGAGGCATTTGGACAATGTCCTTAATACCATGCTTTAACTTTTAGGCAGCCCTAAAGTGATGAGGCAGTTAGACTAGACGATCATTGTAGGTCCCTCCAACTGGAACAGTCTAGTCTAATCTATTCTATTGAATGTGTCGTGCAGTAGCCATAGATACTTACAAGAAGACAAAATCAGTTTCTCAGTCACTTCCTAACAAGGATGGAAAAGAAGGGCCTTTTGTGTAGGCATCGGTTGGCCTAGCTAAGTCACCACACCAAGGGATGATACACAATTTTCAAATCACCATCTGCCTCTGCTTTCCGTTAGAGTGTCTTGGTCTGAGTCAGGGCTGACTTAGAGATGCTTAAGTGCAAGATTTACCAAGCATATGCACCTACAACGTTACTGGATGCTCCGTGTTACCTAGGACATGTATCCTTCCAGAGGGCAGCCAGCATAGCCCACCTGAAATGACCATGCCTGAAATGACAGTAATATCCTGTATTTGAACACCCCAGATCTGCTCCAACAGATCAACCACAGAAAACTGTTGTCAGTTCACCTCCAAAAGTTTGACTGATCTTGGCAGCCCAGGATATATTCTGCATATTACTGAGCACAATTTATCAGCTGATTTACTAACAATTCACATACACTCTGAGAAAAAGTGAGATAATGAGCATTCATAGGCAACAGACACAGTGCTCTCCAAAGAGATTTAAACCTCAAAGCACATGAAATGGATGCACATAGCTCTGCACACCAGTTATACTCCTCATCAATCAGACCCAAAGTCAAGATTGTCATCCAGATGACTTCATCTATACAAAGTTCCTTTAGGGAAAAAAAGTGGTTCCATGATCTTTAATGAACAGAATGAGTGTGTTTGTCTTTAGATTGAACTTAACATAAGCATCACAGACATCTTTCGGCTATGAGAGTTAAAACATACAGAAATAAAAATGGCGAAGGATCAGGTAAAAGACCTTATTTCACCATCAAATACTTTACTGCACTGTGGTGACATTAGTTGGAGAGCCAAGCTGTTAACTTCAAGCCAATATAGATTTAGTTTGGGGTTTACTTATACGTAGATGTTCTGCACAAAACTCTGGAAGAAAATAAAACAGATTTTGCTCTGAAACGTAAAATGAGTTTCTTAAAATGCATGACCTCAATGTGCTTCAGAAAAATATTTTTAATCTACATGTTATTTTTTCACCCTTGCCTCCAGCCACAAGGTCAATGGTTGTTTTTTTCATCAGGCAGGTAATACATAGGGAAAGCTAACTTTGAAGTATATGTGTAGTGAAATATTTAGCCAAACAAACACTATCCTAGATTACTTATGGATAGAAAATACTGTTTAAATGAAAGATAAAAATATCACCTAAGAGACAGAGAATTTTCAATGTGCTGCAAAAATGTGCTGTGTTCCTTCCTCTTCTTTCTCCTTCACTCTTCTGATTTCTAATATACCCTTAAAATATTTAGAAGTCTTTCCCTGAAGGACTATCTGGCTTCTCCAACTTTTATAACTCTTAAAAATTTGGAATTTTATCCTGCTATTTAATAGCATCATATAATAGAGCATATGTGTTTCAGCTGTCACTGGTAGTTGCATCAGGTTCTGTGTGATTTAAGACTCATGCATGATGTTCATTCTTTGTATTTATTCTAAAAAGACATTTACAGAGTTTTAGGTAGGTAATTTCACTTACCTTATCTTTGCTCCCTCTAGTTAATAGCCCAGTAGGAAAAAAATCACTGTTCTGACAGAAATGAGGATCAATTTGAAGCTGCATTTTACAGCATATAAAACTCTGATAAAAATCAACACACAGAGGTGTTGCTCAGTGGCAATGTTGCAGGGCTCCAGCAGAATTCCAGCTGGAGTCAACATCATGAGCAGATTCTGTTTCAACAACAGCATTCAAGAATTTTTTCTATGACTGTAAGTTGTTGCCAGCTGTTGCCAAAAAGATGACTTTCAGCAGCACAACTTTGCAGAACAAAGCAGAGAAGTGCATAAGCTGTGTTTTATGTGTGAGTTTTTAAGAATCCCGTAATTTTCAGTCTAATAGTAGAACCACTAGAAAAGGGTTTATCACAGTTTTAGAAGTGTTGTCTCATTTTTTGCTGAACAACTCCAATACTAATTTAATTATTGGTGTAAAACTGAAACCCTAGTTCAGCATCTATTTGGCCATTTTTAAAGGAAGATATGAAGGCCCTGTCCTCCTGTACATATTACATGTAACTCTGCTCAAGTCAAAGGGAATTATCTGTGCTCTGCAGGGAGATAAACTGACTGTGGGCCTTGCAAACTGCAAAACAACAGAAAGGAAAAGTAATAGCAATAGCCCATGCTTAAGATAATATCTGCAGTTGTGCACAATGATCTGTGAATTCCACCTTGTATTATAGCACTATAATAAAGATGGATCTCTTGTAGAAAATTTAGCTTAGACGATCATCTTGGAATTCAGAGATCAGAGGAACAACCCCTAGTTAATACCATTGGGAAGCAGACTCAGTAACTCTAGTTACTGTTTAAATACTCAGAAGTCAGCTGGAATGGGAGTCCTCCTTCTCTGATGTTTAACTACCAAAGTGCACCAAAGCTCCCACCTGGGCTGTAGATATCGGTGTTCTCCCCATGGAAACCAGGGAGCAGGAGGTGGTCAGGGCTTGCTCCGATGATAGGTCAGCTAGAAGTACTTGGAGTCTGCACCTGCAGCTCACAAGTCAGGAGTGCACCTGAATGCACGCCCTGGAGACCACCACAGCACCATTTCTGTGCTGAGCAGGTCCTCAGAGGGCAACTGAACTCATAGTCTTTAGCAATCGTTAATCCCTTAAATGCTTACCTTTGCTCAGCACTTCCACATTAGATTGACAAGCACCTCAGCTCCTCAGGCCTGGGAGCCTTGTGCGGAAACACACGTTTCAGTCTGTGTAGGCAGATGCCTAAAGATCTGAGACAGGGAGGTGCTTAGGATTTCGTGGCATAGAACCTATGGTATAGGACCTTGTTGTATAAAGACCTATGTCCTGGAAGGGATCTGAGGTTTGGCATATCCTGAGCAAAGTCATGCACAGCCAGTACTGAGATCAGCACCAAAGGCAAGAGCTATGGACACATTCCCTCAGAAACCACTCTAGAAAGCTCACTTTTGCCAAACAGCTCTAATCCATGTAGTGAAAAATTAGGATTAAGAACTCTTTCACCCTGAGGATATTCAAGCCCACACTTTTACAGAAAGAAGCACGCTCCCAAGCTATCAGCTGGGCAGCAGGACAGGGACTGTTAGACCCCTGCTGATGTCGAACCATAGTCCAAAAGTCAAAGTATCAGCAGGAGGGCAAGCTAAAGGGGATTGGACTGCACAGCCTCATGGTTTTGGTACTCAGATGGAAAGATGGAACTGGGCTCTGCTCCCAGGACTATTCCCATTCAGGTTATGCAGTTCTAAAATGTAGCCAGCATCGCAGAGCAACTGAAAAAACACCTAACGACCAAAGATTAAGGGCAAACAGGACAAAAGATCTGATATTCCTCTTCCACATTAGGTCCCTGCCACTGTATTGTATAAACAGATTCTTTTCCACTTGCTATTCTCCTGATTTGGTGAGGGCTGCCCCTTGGCTACAAGGTGGGGTACCTTCAAGGGCGAGGAGGAAAACACTGTCCGTGAAAGAGGCAGAGGTCTTCAACCCTAATGGTTAAACAGGAGTGGGAGGTCAAACAGGGGTTGGTATGACTGGTTGTCTTTGCAAATTTGAATTATCTCTGGAGATGTAAGGAATCTCACCCATGTTTTCCATTTCCAGGCACATATTAAAACATCTACATTCAACTACCTGCGTTCTTAGGTGAAAAGCAACTTTTTACTAATCTGAGTGGGTCTTAGAAATGGTGGTTCTTGCTCAGTTGGATAGATACATTCACAAGATGAGCTGATGTTTTGAGTGGATAAAAGCTAGACATTTACAGTCTTGAATCAGAAGTCTGAACTCCTTCAAGGAGCAGAACAGAAACACCCTTGCAATTTTTTTGCTTTCTATTGGCAAGTCCTTAGCCCTTTGGAGATATCTGACTATTAATCAATCATGCAGGAGAGAAAGGTCACTAATTTAAGCACTCTAAAGTCCCCTACTAGATCTCTGCTCCTACTAAACTATCTCATATGCTTGGTTAATGCAAAGCATATTACTTTCTGTAATGGAGTGCCTCTCTATGAGCAAATAAGGGGAAAATAATTTTGTTAACATACACAGAATGTGCCATCACTCACCATCAAGTGTGCTGCAGATACACTTTAAAAGTAGTTGAGTTTCTGTAATCTGTACCCTATTTCTTATAATTTTCTCTAGAGGAAATAAAGTCTGCCGTCTTCTGAGATGATGAATTTCTGCTGTGCCACAAAAGTGATGTGGAAGGGAGCCCTGGTATCTATGAAGTCCTGCCTTTGCCCTTCATTCATATACATACACTTAAAGAGCAGATCTCTGCTGCAATTGCACTTGCTTTGTAGATCTAAATACACTGCACATGCAAGGCAGAGGACTGTGACATGCCGTAAACTTCTTTAATTTCTGCTGGACTTTGACAACTATGTATAACAGGCAGGCCTTTTAAGTAGCCCGTTCTGGATCCTGGTTTCAAGCCACTATATATGTGAAATTAGAAGAGATGGTTTACTGTTCTTCCCCCTTCAACATGAACTTAGTCTATTGATTTCAGTCAATAAACTCATAGTAATGTGGTAGGCAGAAACTCACCTGTTAGAGAAGCTTGCTTTTTCAGACAAACACTATGCTGGAGATCACAGCATCATTTCAAGTATTTTCTTAATTTTAAAAAAAAAAAAAAAAACTACAGTAAACTATGGACATATGGATATGAACTGATCTGAAGTGAATAGATTGGAGACAAAATTCTTCTCTCATCTGGAGTAGATTCATTGGCTTCAATGGAACTATTCTGGATTTACAGTGATGTAATTTGGAACAGCATCTGGCTTCAGATGCATAAGAAGGGCTCATTGTAATGGTTTATATCACTGACTAGTTATCACATGCTTTTGCTATGCTTTTCTCAGCTCATACTAGTTACACATTATTGTTGGTTTTACATCTTTTTCTTGTATTTCACATCAGGTCTTGCAGAATGGGGAAAGTATCCATTTCCTGCAGATCACCACTGTATGGCACCTCTCATAATTTAGTTAAAAACACAGTCTATGATTATCTTCTTTTTTATTTTGGATATTACATTATGGAATGCAGATAAAGGAAAAGCCTTCTCTGTTGTGTCTATTCTTCACATAAAGTGAGTCAGTGCAGCAAGCCAGTGGCATTTAGCTGGTAAACACCCTTTAGTTCATGTGACTATTCTCATAAAACCTCCTCTCTTCTTTAAGCAAAAGTATGCTGGGTTGACAGGTATCCATTCTAGTCACCTTAGCACAGGTTTATTATTATTTTTTTCTAAACAAGTAAGTACAGGGCAGAACCTACCTTCTCGCAAACCTGTGGCCAAACTCTGCTTCTCTTTACTCCAACATGACATACACTCAGTGTCACTACAGGATAAAATGGAGAAGTCGGCTGAAAGTTACGTCTCCCCGGTCACCCTGCAGATATTTTTAGTATGTCCTTTTTATCTTTCAACATCATGTTGTGTGCATCCTGACCATGAGCTCTGAGTACAATCTTCACTGCCTTCAGAATCTGTCAATATGACATTTTGAATTTTAATGGAAGAGTGTTTAATAAAACTATGAGGCAATGGGAATAAATATATAAATACACTAAATACTATTAAGAAATCAACTTTTGCTATTATACCACACGTGCAACAGTTGTTTTCTGTTATGTATTGCAAAACTATAGCATCTGAGCTTTTAATGGCAAAGCTGTACTTTGCAAATATGTTCAGAAACATTCACACATGTTTCTGTTTAATCTTATAACACTTGTTTTTCCAGCTTGAAAATTTAATTCAAAGTTCATAATTTACTTAATTAATGTTAGATATGTAATTAATATATTGGTTTAGTCCATGTGGCTACAAGGACAGTTGAGATAGCCAAAAGCAATATTTGTATCATTTGCCTTTCTTTGAACTTCTAATTAAGTGGCACTTGCTTCAGTAAAAACTAATATTACAGTTGATTCTATTTATTTTGATTACAGTTGGCTTCCTCTAAGATAATTTTTTTTCCATATCTAGTCACAGAGAAAGTATAAATGATATACCATTATCTTTTTTTAAAAGACAGCTCCATTCATCATAATGGATTACAAATTTGTCACCTTGAATCAATTTTTGTTCACAAGTTCAAAAGGAAATATAAGTGCTTGAGGGCCCAGAAATATTTATTGTACATGTGGATATTATTAAAGTTTATTGAAATCCTTCACCAATGAGAATTGTTTCTGGTTTGTTTTGCAACACGTACAGCACTAATGTTAAAAAGCCAGTGCCTTTGTTGTCTAGAATCTAATTTGGCAACACAGCATTGACTTTGAGGACTACCGATTCTGACTAGATATACTAACGTATTTATGCAAACATTCATTTAATTAAGACATGACAACTTCAGCTTGCCTAATTTAGTAAAAATGTGTTTCGACATAGTTTCTTGTATAGCATTTTCCCAGGATGACGTCTATTTTCAAATAAAAACTGCTTCTGCTAACGACATCAATAGTAATTCACTTAGACTCTTTTCCTTGTAACAGAGCAGAGAAAGAAATGGAAACTTAACATTCATGAGAGTCTTGGTTTAAGACTTAGTGACAAGACTACATCTGGTATCAATACAGTTCCTTGGGATCTTGACCACATCTTTCATAGAGTGGTAAGTTCCGCCAAAAGGACACATCTTGCTGGCTGCTAACTACAACCTCCAAAATGCCGAGTCTGTACAGGGAAGGAATGCAGTAATGCTCTGCTGGAGGGAGAAAATGAAACTACATTTCTAATTACATTTTTATTAGTGGTGTTAATGGGAAGTTGAGCTCTTAAAGCCCTTAGTAAGACATGTTTTCTTTGAAATCGTGTAGCAACAGCGTCAGGAGTTAACGTGAGAGGGGGTTTTATTGGTTTGGGTTTTTTTTTTTCCCCTCATTTTGGACTAATTTCTTGTTATACTAAATTAATTAAGTCCATGGAAATATTTCCCTTTTTAAAGAAAAAGATTTACAACCTGAGAAGAAAAAAAGGAGATAAGTTGTTGCAGGGAGAAAGACACATACCATACTGGCAATCTGATGTGACTCTTTGATGGGCGAGGAAGCCAACTCAGAGTGCTGCAGGCAGGGCAGCGTGGGAGCCAGCAGTGGTCCGGGTGTAAATTTCACTGCTTCCCATATAACATTTGTTTTGTTAAAGAGCAGGACATATTCGTGTCTAATGAGTTTCCACTGGGACTTTAGAGGGTGGTTTTGTATTTTTCTTTCTAATCTAGAGAAACCTAGGGAGTATCTTCCACAAGGAGTCATATGTTTCAGGAAAAAACAGTATTTTGTGTTTTCACATGTTCAGAAGTGGAGTTCTAGCAGAGCTACCTGTGAAAGCATTTTACTTAAAACCAGAAATGTCTCAAAATGAGAAACAGATTTGTATGACTAATGAAGATTAAGCTGAGATTTCACACAGTTTTACCAATGACTTTTGCTGTTTCTACATTAAAGAGTCAATGTCATGCCTGCTTTGTAAAAAAATTTTCTTCTCAAATCTATATACAAAAAAAAATTTTTGCTTTATTCCAAAGAACTTTAGACAGACAAACCCAATGTGTGTGCTGTATAATGACATTTAATTGGGGCTTTTAAATTCCAATAAGGATGTTTCATGTGGCTTTCTTAGTGATAGCAGACTTAAATTTGGTTTAACTGGCTGGGCTATACTTCTTTCATCTGAAAGTATCTTTTACTTCTGTAAAGTTGCAATTCTAACTCCTGCTCCATTTGTCAATGGATATTAGATTGTGACCATAAAGACATTTAAATGCATGGATTGGCAGGTGCCAGAATGTCCACATGTTTTTGACTTTTCAGTTAAGATACAGGAGCCTAGGGTTTGTTGTCTGTGATACTGGGGTCATATTAACTCCTTACATTGCAAGGACTGGGTTAAAGTGAAGGGGAGGCTGAGGGGAGACCTTGTCACTCTCTACAACTACCTGAAAGGAGGTTATAGTGAAGCCTCTTCTCCCAGGCAACTAGTGACAGGACAAGAGGGCATAGTCTGAAACTGCACCAGGGAAGTTCAGGCTAGAAATGAGGAGGTATTTCTTTGCAGAAAGGGTCATTAGGCATTGGAATGGACTTCCCAGGGAAGTGGTGGAGTCACCATCCCTGGAGGTGTTTAAGAAAAGACTGAAGGTGGCACTCAGTGCCATGGTCTAGTTGACATGGTGGTGTTAGGGTAAAGATTGGCCTCGATGATCCCAGATGTCTCTTCCAATCTAACCAATTCTGTGATTCTGTGAAAGTACTGGTTACACAAAGTTTGCTTTCCTCTCTTCACAAAAGTGTAGCCCATCTTGTTTTCCACTAGGTCTGTGCTGTGAAACTTGTTTAAAATAGCTGTGTCTGAGCACAGAAAATGCCCTATTATCACTTTTCAGCCCAGCTCCTGGTGTGATGGGGCCCTAGCAAAAGAAAGTGTCTAAGCTGGTGTCATTCCACTGGCGGAAAACTGCTGCTGCAAACACAGTGTGCCTCTGCGAGGGGTGTCTGCTCCGGTTCAGTCAGCAAAGCTGAATGGCAGAGGCTTGGTAGTAGAGTCAAGACTTGGAGTCAACTGAATAATCTAGGACTTGATCCCATTCAGAGACACCCCTTTGCTATTTCACAGACTATTCTATGTCTGTTGCTCTCTGTTGGGGTGGACACCCTGCCAGTTTTAGTTCTGTACTTCCACTTGGTGTTACTGAATAGCTGAACACTGTAAAAAAATCCTCTTATGGAGCTAACTAGGAAGACTCGCACAGAGTAGTGCCTACTCTATATTTAATACAATTAACACTAAGTATTCAGTCTACTTATGGATCAGTTCAAGGCTTTAATGATGCTTTAAGGAAACATCAAACAAAAGTGTAAATGTGTATGTATACACATATGATGACAAGAACCTCTGATTTTAAAGGTCACAGTTTGGTCCAACAAGGTATATCTGTGTACCATTTTCAGATTTATTAAATAAATAGAATGCTACACAGGAGTGGATGCCCATGTAGCTCCTCTGTAGACACACATACAGACGTGGTGAATTTTAACATACTGTGAATAAAGTCTATTTTTTAAAAATCAGCAGTTCTAGCCAGCAGGGTATCACCCATTAGTTGCATGTATTATGCATCTGGAATGTAGATAATGTTTATATAACAAGGGAGAGAAAATGATCATTATAATAAGTAGGGAAAAGTAATAAAATTATTAAGCTTATGTCAAGTTTCCACTAGCTGTATTTTAATTGCTGTCAACTGAGTTCAAAGTGTTAAAGGAACCAACATTTTCTCCTGTGGCATTTTCTTCCTTAGATTTCTCATGCATTCCCTTTTCTGTGAAACTCTGCTTAGTAAATATTAATTTACCCTCAATTACTAATGACAAGTGAAAGAAACCCTTGCATTCATCAGGGCCACAGCCTTAGGACATACGTTTGTCCTTCAAAGCGTTCAACCATTCAACAATTAGAACTAATAGTTACTCCAGGCTATCGAGGCTGAAACACGCAACACTCCCCTAATGCTGAGCTCTCGGCAGAGGCAGTCATGGTGGTCCTACAACCTATTGACTTCATCAGCAAAAGTTGGGAAAGTGATTTGGAAAGTGGACAAATTAGACACAGAGTGATTGCCTAAAATGTGAGAACACTTAAGGATTGGAGAGGGGAACTGGTCAATTAGTTCACTAATAAACATTAGCTACGTGAAAGCACCCTCACTTCTCGCATGGACAAAACTTGAAAAGCTGGGGATTTTGCTAAGCAAAAGCAAAACAAAATAAATAATAGAAAATGCTAAATCAGGAGCATAAAGGAATGATTGATATTTACACTCTGGTATGTTCTCATATTACACCGAGCAACCTTAAATGTACAGCTTCTACTCTTAAGCTTTTCTTGCTGGGAGCTTCATCTTTAAATAAAGAAAATCCCCACAGCCTCTCCAGATTCAGCTGAGGCTTTGTGTTTGGATAGGCTGCAAATGCATAAACACACACACACACAAATATTTCTAGTGGCAACCTTGACTTCATACCTCGTTATTCTCCCAATAGAACATAAAGGCTAGTTTGCTTAAACAGCTCTGCTTGCTTTTCTTTGCAGAAACATAGTATGTCGTTTATTTTCTTTTGATTTCTGCTTTCATTACTTAACAATGAAGAAATTCTTTCATTACAGTAAGCAGGACAAAGGTATATAGTGAAACCATAATATGACTGAAAATGGGAGCCTTGTAGCCAAATATAGCATGATGCAAGGATTTCACGACTATACAGATTTTGTTCTTTAAAAGTGACTGAAAACGTTAAATATATATCCCTTCTCTGAATAGCCTATAGAGTTATAAATGCCACATATTTTTTACATCTTTTTAATCAATTAAATTTGCAACGAAGATGTTCGTTTTGGCCAAATTCTTTTCTCCATTGTATCATTGGAGAGCAATGTCTGTAGCATGCTTACCCATGTCACCAGTGTCATGCCCCACCTCTGCAAAGTATACACAAACAGGAGGATAAATAGTAACTCCAGAAATACGTTTACTGGGAATAAAAAAATGTTCAAATTGGATAAACACACACCAGAACTGCTTTTACCAGTCTTCTGCCACTACACTGTGTGGGGCAGCAAGCAAAGAACAAGCATCTGGCCTTTGCCCAAAATAATTTACAATGGAAGTGAAAGACAAGACACAACCAACACCTGGGCATGGCAAACAGCAAGGGAACACAATGATGCACTACCGAATCAGGACACTGTCTCTTGAATATTAAATGGAAAAAAGAAACTATAATTTGTGGGAGGCCAGAAGATGTTGACACTGTTGTTAATTTCTAAGGGAGCAAAACCAGATTTAAGCACTGGAGAGAAAAAGTAAAGTCACAACTTTATTTATAAGAAATTATAACAAAAATAAAAGATGGTTAAGCAGCAGTACTGTTTTTCAAAGTGACGTCCCAACAAACCATCTGGCAGCTAGACATATCTGGACTGTAAATGACTACACCCAAGACTTATCTTAGTGTTCCCTGGACACCCTCCATTTCCAACCACTGGTACTTAGTGGTCACAAAGAACCTTCTGCAAAGGCTCCAAGTCATACCAGGATATCATCACTGATGGAGTCTAGTGGTTACCAAGCTTCCACTGAATTAGGTAAAAGACAATGGCAAGGAATTTTTATTTTAAAATTTCCATGTGATTAATACCAGGACCAGACCTAACAACTATTGCTGAGGAAAAAAAAATAATTTTAACTCTAGATTTCTTTAATGTGCTGTGAATATAAGAAAACCTGATTAATTTATTCAGATTTATAAATATTTCAAAATGTGTTACTTCTGATAGCCCATATATTATACATAGTTTCACAGATCATAGAAGAAAACAAATATAAACAAGAATTCAATGATGCACTGTTGATTTGGCAAACTGGAGCTAATCTCTTGCACAAGGAAACAGCAAGGAGATTTCTAGCAGCTGAGTTTTTCTGACCTCTGTAAAGTAGATATTTATAGAATGTGGCAAAATTGAATTATAGTATATTGCAACATGAAGCGCAAACAGCTCAACTACATGTTGAATTGAAGCATGGCAATAAAAACTAGTATTAATGGTATGCAATGATGTCAGAAAATGTAAACAGCTAGTAGCCATCCCCTGGTTACTGAAGGGTATAATATGAAGACAAAATTGGGGTAAGTTTCTTCCACATGAAGAAAATATTCCCTGTTCTCCACAATTATATTGGTAGCTCTATGCACTGCTGAATTTAAAGGAACAACATGAGAATATGTAGAGGTTTTTTCAGGGTTTTTCCAGAAAAAAGAATTTCACCCTAAATGAAGGAAAAAATATAATTAAATTAGAGTTTGAAGTAATCCCACTTTGACATTCAACCAGGTTTCTGTAAAGAAAGTGATGGTATTCCTTCTGTCAGTTTTCTAACAATCCATCGGCTGGGGGAATTAGATTTTGGGAATACAGGGTGGGAGGCAGGTTGGATAATGACAAATTGCAGCAGGTTAGGGAAAAATAGACACAACATAGTGCAGAGAGAAGGGTAATAGAAGGAATGAGAGAAGAAAAAAAGGAAAAGAGACAGAGAGATATTTATGGTAGCTTTTACCAATTGAAGATTCTTTATAAAGGCAGAAGGAGACAAGAATGGTGCAGCAGGTCTGAGAAGAAGCAGCAGAGTGTTGGGAGGATGGGTTTGTAGTAAACATGGTAGATTCAGGTAAAATATACTGTGTACCTCTAAGCTGATACAATGGTAAAGGGAAATTAAGGGGAGAATTCAAGTATCATAAAATGAGTTGCCCATATTTCTACACCATATGTTTTGAAACAAAACATAGCTTAAATTTGCCAAATAAAACTTTATTCTTACTTGGCAGCTTTGTTTAGAAAACTGTCATAAATCCTAAATATAGCTAAAATGCTTATTCCACTAAAACAATCTCATTCCTAAAATGGATTCATGTTTGCAATCTGTTTAGAAAGATTTAAAATTAGTTTCTTCTCTTTTTATCTTTCAATAAAATCTCAAACAATTGCAGTCTGGTCTTATTTTAGGTTATTTTTTCTTAAGCTGATTGGGAAAAAATGGGATGCAATCCTCCTGGGATTTTATTTTCTAACAAAACCATTGCCTATCAAACAATTCACCCTGACTTATTTGTGCAGAGGAAAGCTTATTCTGCAAGTAATTCCCTCATAGCAGTGGCATCTTTAAGTAATAAAGTTTCTTGTTGTTGCTGTGTTCCAGGACATAGAAATGGTCCTTCGTCTCTTCTGCTCTCTTCCTCAATCATAATGTCACTACAGCTTTAGGTCTTTTACTGTAGATCCCAATTTTGTTTGGAAGCCAAGGAAACACGCTGCACCTCTCCTAAAGTAGGCATATGTTACACTGCTTTGAATGGCTTAGAGGGTCTTTTCACTTTTATTTTCCTAAAATCACATATTACAATATTTGCTGACTCAAAGAACTGTTGTGAAATACAGAAGTCAGGATTCAGAATATTTAGGTAATGGTACCTTCAGAGTACATATATGTTAGCTGTGCAGACATAAATACATAGTCTGTAAATTAAATACTTGGTTGTATGTATGCCTGTAATTTGTAGCTACTCACTGACATGGATCATCATTTGGTATCATCTGATCAATGATGTAATATTAGACAGCTACACATTTCCCTAATGTATTAAGGCCTTTAAAGATCTCAGTAGATATGATTCAGATTAATTGGATGTTCAGAATAAGATTTTCTGAAGTGGATCATATGGAAGACTTTTTGAGGAACACTTCTTCTGCCAGATATGTAAAGTTAATAAAGAGAATTGGGAAGCAGAGAAGGCAGTATGTTTTTCTTCTCTCTCAAATACTATGAGGGAAACAAAAAATTACATATTTTTCACAAGGAAATGTCTGTTTTCACAAAATAAATACTTTCCCTCCAGCTTTAAGAAAGAAATGCAAATGAACTCCACATGCTCTCCAAAGTGTTCAGGAGTACTTTTACCCGCACCAAATATCATTCCCAATCGATATAATGGGGCAACAGAAATGGTACATGCGCATTTAACAGCACAGATTTCTCAGGGATTTTCATATAAAATCAGGTAGGCAAAAAAAAGTCAACTTTTAGAGACATGCATCTGTAACTTCAGACCACATCATAGCTAATGGCTTTGTTGTGAAATGAATGTTTTCAGTGGGATCACTGTCAGTGAGGCTGCTTGTGTTGCTAAGCAGATTGTAAAGCCAGCAGTCTGATACATCTGGCATTATGCTTTTCTCTTTCTACATGGAAAAAAAGAAAAAAAGAAGAAGAAAGAAGAAAGAAGAAAGAAAGAAAGAAGAAATAAGAAAGAAGAAGAAATAAGAAATAAGAAATAAGAAAGAAGAAAGAAGAAGAAAGAAGAAAGAAGAAAGAAGAAAGAAGAAAGAAGAAAGAAGGAGGAGAGGGGAGGAGAGGAGAATATTGTAGAGTGTAACTGTTGTGTCAGAAATAAATACTATAGTAATGTGTAGAACTATATTACAATAATTGTGAGTCCTAAAAGTGTTACAGGCACCTTGTTGAATATAAAGACAACACATTTTTTTGCCAGAGAATGTGCAGTGTACAGACTTAGCACAAGAAATACCGCAGTTAATAAATGAAAGGGTGAAAGCAAGGATTACAATTATGATATTGTGCAATTCTGGCGTGTGCCATGAATTCTTTGTATGACCCTAGCACATTTCATCCCAGACTTTGGCTGAGCTATTTATAAGTCAGAGAAAGTCCTGGCCTCATCATACTACAGTCGCCAGTTACGCATTTAGCCCTCTTGCCTCTTTTCCTCAGCCCGACAACAGCAGGTAGCTCTTTTTTGGAAAACAAAATATAACTTTAATTCATGTTTCTAACAAGGCCATAACTGCTGAGTTGTTGGTTTCTTTGTAAAACTGGTAAAGTGATACTGCTTTAATCAGAATTACTTTTTTGTATTAATTATCCCTTTTAAATTGCCACTTGGAAGGAGATGGTGGCAAAGTACATAGCCACAGAAAGCTCACTCAGAGCTCAACTCCATGATACAGCCAAAGAAAGACTAAGGAAGCACTGATGCTGGATAACAGGTAATCCCTTTATTCCTCTTGCCAAGATAGGGTGCTCCTAAGCATTTCTAAAACTTGAAATCTTGAACTTATATTGCTTTGAGAGAGTTAACTGGCATCATTTCTTCCAGTTTGGTGCACAAGTTCCCATGGGATATCCCACTTGCAATTATAGTGCACAAGTGAGGTTCATTGCCTAGTTATAACCATGACCAAGCCTCTGTACACTTCATGAGGATACTCTAGAGCTGCTTGGGGATTTGTGACTTATGTGTCACTAATACGTTGGTATATTTATAGGAGATTTACTTCTTCATGGCCTTCGTCCTCAAATCTCTTTACTATTTACTCTGCAGACGATTTGAAATTACTTATGTCCACAGGAACATATTTCTCTAACACTTCATCTGGGGAGTGCTATGTCTCTTAACAAGGGGCACAAGAAACTCCTCGGGAGTGGTTCAGATATTATATATTAAGTGAATATATAAGCTGTTAGCATTTATGAGGTGTCACTCTATACTTAAACGCAGATCTGTGGTGCTTCTACAGGTTAGTGTTGCTATTGCCTCTTACTAACAAAGTCAGAATTTTTCCCATTGGCTCCCTTAGATGCTTTGTTCAGGCTCATGATGAGATCTTTCCTGTGCAATTCCTCCTGCTGCAGGAGGACCCAGTTGTCATGATGAGAAACTCTATGAAGAAGCCACTGCATGCACACTGGCATTTGGAGTAAATGCAGCAGAAAAGTATCTACACTCAGAGATCATAAAATG
>NW_009614674.1:33363-54819 GCF_000690535.1 Cariama cristata | reverse complement strand
CTCTTTCCCATCATTGCAAATCTAGTGTGGGCAGTAGAATATTTGCCCAGGGCACTTGCTCATTTCATAGACATTTGTGTCCTTTAGCAATTGCTCCTAAGACTAATTCAAAGACTCATTCCTTTAATTCATTAGTAGTGGTCCTATTTCTGCTGCCGCTCATTCTGGACACTATACATTCTTTTCTTAGAAGACAGCAAAACCCTTCCATTTGCTTTATTTTTATTTTGTGCGGTAAAAGGAAGAATAGAGAAGAGTGGAGTCAACACGTAAAAATACTCAGTTCTTAGGTCAGGGCTCCCATAGGACCAGACACATCACAGAACAACTTTCCTTGTGACAGCAACGCTTCCTAGCCCTTCACAATTGGGAAGCACAGGCTGTACTTCCAAACTGCATGTACATTTCTTTGTGTATGAATGTGTTCACATTTGCACATGTGTTAGTATGTAAAAAATACAGAATATAGCTTAATCTTTTCCAATTTTGTGGGAATTTTGACTCCAGTTCCAGTTTTAAGTATTTGGAATGGTTCTTACTTTATATTAACTTAATGGGTTTGCCTGTTTATAATGAGCATGTTTAGTGCAGTCAGACATTATGGTCACTCAATAGAATGCAAGTTGCATTCTCGCACATTACATTGCAGGCCAGATTCTGACTGATTAATACATTGCAGGTGTCAGCCAAAATACAAAAAGATAAGGAGTAGAGTAAGGGTGCGACATTATTCCTTCTCTTTAGCTGGGTGCTCTTGATGGGGGCTGCAGAAGCCACTCTGTGAGTGGCTTGGAAAGAGGTTCCTCTCAGAAACATGGTCCTAGAAACAATACTTCTGTCATTCTTTTTATGTGTACAAATTATTCCCACTCTTGGATGGAAAAAAAAAGAAAAAATAAAAAACACAAAACGAAAAAAAAAACAACCAAACAAGCAAACCCCAAACAGGCAAAGGGGCCCTTGATGAAGCTGTTGCCAGCTAAAGTACAGATGCCTATTAAAGTTAGGTTTGTACCTGTTTTTTGGGGGGTCAGCTGAAACATTTCTTGCATAGTAGCTAAGATAAATGTTGTATATTTTCATTGTTTGATTAAATCTTGTCTGAATTATCAGTTGTATAATGAGAAGAGCTGGCTTGCTCTGAGGTGCTCGCTGTCAATGGTTATTGTTAATCATAATCTAACAAATACCAGATACAGCTATTTGGCAACTGAGAACTAACATTTTTCTTATTTAAGGTGATAGGAATGAAGGAAACATAAATCATAATGTACTCATTTTCCCGTATCTGAAGATGCTTTAATACTTAACATTTGTCTACATTTCAGGACAACCAATTCACGATTATTACCAGCAAAATGTACATTTTAAATTGTTGCTTAAAATTAGCATTATAGACTCTTTCTCTTTCCTGGGATAATTCCACTGAAGACAGCACTGTTACACCTTTGAAGAAAGAACCAGTCCAACCTCACTAAGGAGAATTGTTAAAAACATTGTAGACCACCATATAAATAATGTATGCGCTAATATGAATTGTTTTATGCCAGTTTACAATTCTGAAGCATCCTTATGCTAAGCTTTCAACTTCATGTGTGTCTGTCAGTAGAACAAAATTTAATTCTTTTAATAAACTGTTTACAAAAAGCCTGTGGAAATATTTTATTGAACTAAGTCCTGATAATGTAAATCATGTCAAGTACCTAAAGAAGCCAGCTGATAACCATTAAATAAAAATGAAGACAAGCTCAGACCTTGAAAACTTAATTTCATTGGGACTGCAAACATCCTGAAAATTAAGTACGCAGGCTAAACTAAGTGTATAGGCTCGCACTCACAAGGGGCTTCATCATGGTTTTAAATCACAGCATGGTGCTCTAGGCTAGACAGAGCTGCACTTCCCATCTGGAGATATTTTGACTGACTCATGGGGTTTTCTGAACAGATCTAATGACTCTTCATAGGATGTAATATAACCACATGCTTGCATGTTAGCATGGACAGTGTAAACGAGAACTGCTTCTTTCTATTCTCTTTGGGGATCTGAGAAAGCACAATAAAATTTTTCTGAATTAGTTGTGGAAATTAATATTTTCTAATTTTCTTCTGTGTCTTTCGGGTTTTTTTTTTAAAACCAGCCCTACCTCATGCTCTTTAAAAGCAGTATAATATAGCCTGCAGAAAAACTAGATATTCAACAACTACTGAAAAACAGGCATCTCATGAAGACACCTAATTTGAGGCAAACTAAAAATGTCAATACATGTGTGACCAAAGAGGAAATCTGGGATCTGAGATGTTTCTCAGTTCCTAGTGATAACCTCAATTAAGTAATGCCTTTCTCTACCCCAGATATCTCTTGATATAGTTTAAGTTCTTGACCGTTACTGGGAGTTACACAAACCAAGGATATTACCTGCAGGTTCACAATAGGCAAGACTTCCCACAAGGAAAGTGGGAAGTGGCCCACCTGTTTCAGGACTGACAAACCCCATCATTATACACATGCCATTTGTCCACTGTGTTGTGTTGCAGGACATCTGTCACCAAGAGAAAGTCACTGATTTGCTGATCTCCAGCTACCTTCCCCACATTTAGCCAGCATGAAGGACCAGGACTTCAGCACCAGCCCTGCCAGAGGTCAGAGAGGTTTACCTGGCAGGTCTCACTGAGGACAATCCACATCCAACAGTGATCACTGTTTCCGAGGACATTCAGTTGGGTCACAGCAGTTGTGGAGAGGAAGCTCAGAAGGTTCCTACATTGTTTTCTGGCAGCTCCAACATCATTTCTTCTCTGGAGAAGAGAAGGCTCCGGGCAGACCTTCTAGCAGCCTTCCAGTACCTAAAAGGGGGCCTGCAAGAAAGCTAGTGAGGGACTTTTTACAAGAGTGTGTAGTGATAGGATTAAGGGGCCACGGCTTTAAACTGGAAAAGGGAAGATTTTGATTAGATATAAAGAAGAAATTCTTCACCATGGGGGTGGTGAGGCACTGGAACAGGTTGCCCAGAGAAACTGTGGTTGCCCCATCCCTGGAAGTTTTCAAGGCCAGGCTGGAAGGGGCTTTGAGCAACCTGGTATAGTGGAAGGTGTCCCTGCGGATGACAGAGGGACTGGAACTAGGTGACCTTTGAGGTCCCTTCCAACCAAACCATTCTATGATGCTATGATTTCCCATGAAAAGGCTCTTTCAAAAAGAAGTTACTTTCCAAGACTCTTTATAAATTATTATGCCCATCATGAAATAAGAGGTAGCAAGAAAGAAGCCAGACAATGGTCATAACAGTTGCCATTGATAGATCCACATTTTGAGACAAGACATTTCACCCTAACAAATCCATAGAAAAAATGGGGTTTTGCCTGCATTTTGGGGAGCTATAGAGTAAGTCCTCCAAATTTGCAACTAATAACTTTTTCTTGAATTACAGCCACATAAAAATAGTTTGACTGATGTTTCAGGAAGATTTTGAGAGTGGAAAGGACTCTAATGCCGTACGATAATAAAGGTTCCTTTAACAAAGGAATTAGTAATATGAAGATTGATTTCAAACTCGTTGCTTTGATGAATAGTATTGATCCTGTATACAAAAATAGAAAAAAATATTGATGAATGGTATTGATCCTAACACCAACTGAGCCTAATACCAATGATCCTAATACCAATCCATTGGATCAATATCATTGATCCAATACCAATACCAGTTCGTGTGTGAGACAGGATTAAATCAACATAACTGCATTGACTTTGATTACATTGCACTGACTTTCACCAACTACATTGCACAAGGATTAACCTGGTGTAAATGACGCCAGAATGAACATCAAGGTCGCTGTTACTGATGTGCTTGTATACATCACCAGTGTATAACATACAGCCTACAGTACCTTTTTCAACAACATTCAAGGTAAATATGAATTAATAGATCCATGTGATGTAAACCTAAGTTGCTGTCAATCACTTCTATTTCACTACTACACATAAGTGTTTGGTCTCACTAAACTCTGGCATCCTTTGGACTTGACAGACTAACATATATATGAAACATTTGCATATTTATTTTAAACCAAACATTCTTCAAGCAGTACAGCCAAATTCCCATCATCACTATAATCACATTATGTTTTGCTAACATAATGGAGCCATTAGAATTCCATGCTTCTTTGTTAGGAAGAAAAGGTTAATAAAGAATTTTCCAGGTGAATTCTGAGTGAAACCTATTTATGAAGAAAGAGTCAGATCCCTAGCTAATGTTAATTATCTCTATTTACATCATTGAAGGATCTGAGTAAGTATCAGAGTAAGACAATTGCTTTGTTTTGCATCAGCTGTCCCTTATTTTACAGAAAAGTTGATTGGGATAAAGCTTATTGGGATGAAGATATTAATAACAGTCAACAAGCAGTGAATAACTAGTATTATAAAATATGTAGTTAATAGTTAATATTATAGTTAATATTATAAAATATATTTTTATCGTTAATAACCATAGACATATTTGAGTTTGGTTTTTTAAATAAGATTTCTGAAATTATAACTTTTTCATTGGTTCACATCATAAAGTATTTGGCTTTTTATGTGAAGATCAATATTTGGCAACATTTAGCATAATTAATCACTGTTAAATCAACTAATTCAAAGTTCTGGAATGCAAAGAATGAAAGTACCATTGTTTTGTTAAAACTCTAAAGGAAAGTTTCACTCCACAGAGTGATAAAGGAATAAATCTCATATAAGAAGGAGAGATTTATTTTTTGAGAAAGAAGCCAAGAGAAAGAGGAACTGGGTGAGGTTGGAGACTATATTCAAATAGACCTTTCTGATTCAATGTGACATTGTTTTTCTAAAAGAAAAATTCCAGACAGTCAGAAAGCAGAGGGAATACCCAGTAAAAACATACATTTGGAAGTGCTACTTTGTATTAAAAAATAAGCAATGTCTTGGGGCCAGGAACTGCCCTTTGAATTGTGGCACTGAGAAGAGAGCACAGAAGTGAAAGAATAACACACCTGTTCACTTAGCATTTCTTCAATGATTAAATCATCCTTTCCCAGCTGACTGTGAGAGCTGCAGGCAGCAAAAGAAATCTCACAGCGGCTGAGACCCTGAACATCTCATTACAGGCCTCATAAGACACCCAGATACCAGAGCAAGGGATGATATTTATTGAGGTTATTTAAGTTTCAAATTTGCTTAGAGGTTTCAGTTCAGGCAGTTCAGCCTGAACAGTAACAGGCCAGAGAGAGGGAAGCAGGGGAGTATATCTTAAGTAATCCAGAGGATGGTGGCTGATGGAGCATCTTAATATTTTATTCTGGCCAAAAGAAACAAAGGAAAAGAGGTAATGAGAGAAGGAACAAGGCAAAGATTGATCTAGATAAGATGGCAGATCAGAAATAGGGCAGGTCTGCTAATGTGGTAGCCACCACTCCGCTCACTGAAGTAGGAAGGGGCTAACTGGGTGCTGTCAAAGACCTGTCCAAAAGTCAGTGGAAAACTGTACCAGATATGATGGAAAGCCAACTCTTGGCAATGGTGTGAAGAGCTCTGCACTTGGAGCTTGCACCACTGGACAAACCTCAGCTGCAGACACGTAATTTGCTGTTGCAAAATATTGTTGGACATTTCCAAGCAAATGCCTGGCAAATTGTGATCTCAGAGAAGTTGACTGGTGGATAAGATCTATGACATTTCATTAGGATGTGTTTTTTAAAAAGCTGTGCCTGAAATGTTTGAAAAAGTCGGTAGAGGCAGGCATGATCTACTGTAGCAAGTATGAAGCTCTGGCTTTAACGAGATCTGTCTTAGTCATGGTAAAGTTGACTCGAGCACAGGAACACTTAGAAACATTTAAACAGTCTAAATCTAAACAAGGTACACCACTGGTCATAGGGAACGGTAACTGTAACCAAAATGTTACAAATACGCCTTTTGGAGGGGATTCACACAATTTTACCATTCGCACAATTTTATCATTCAAAGGAACAATTCTTTGGAAAAGCACTTTCTCCTCTTAGTAAGAAGCACTATTTATACAAACATAATTTTTTTAAAAAACTGGAGTGTAAAGATAATTTCTAGGAAAGTTAGAAACATCTTTCCTAAGAAAGCTAGACAGATCTTTTCTAGGAAAGTTATCTTTACACTTTTCACTAGGTCAGTGAAAGCGTGCTAGAAGTTAATTCACTGTCTGCTTTTGTGGTATCACCCTCATTTTTTTTATGATGGTGAGGAAATGATGTATAAAAGTACTAACTTGTGAATGTGTGAATTCTGAGGATTTCATTTCGGAAAGATCTTCCAGTAAACAGTAGATAATTACTCAAAATGGTTTGAAGAGTTTCCCAGTTCAGCACTCACTTCACCAAAGAAATGACCAATTCTGATCACTAAATTTACAAGAAAAGAATGTGGAGACTTCCTGCAGTATGAGTTTTCCTTCCGCTGCATCATCAGCCCAGACGCAGATTTGTAAAAATGTTTTACTAACTTTTCTATGCCCCACAGTCTTCAGCCCTTGCTTTTTCTACTATTACCTGAAAAATTTTCTTCTGAAAGTGCTAAACCAGAAGTGAATCCATATCTGCAATGGAGGAGAAATGAAATGGGTTAAAACAGAATGAGTGGGAGTGATAAGGATAGGAACATATTTTTAGAAGCTTTGACAGTCTTCCCAGTTCATGTCATTTTATTAGGATTGCAAAATTTTTGGTTTAAACTTTTATTTAACCTCAGCCTTCAACAAAGCCAATCATAATATTAAACTTTTACCAGAGAGGTAGTAGCAATAATATATCATGATATTTCAGTAACATAAGCCTGTGCAGAACTTCACAATGATTTGAGATTTGTAAACGTTATGTTTGAGTCCATACATTTATATCCCAAGTGCAAATGACCCTCAGATTTGATGTGAGCAAACACAAGCAATCATGGAAATAGTGAGCAGAAGTCAGATATTTCCAAAAGATTTTCCTCTCCAATCTTGTCTCTATCTTTCGTGACAAAAAAATGTAAATTAAAAAATCGGCTGAAATGCTAGGGGAAAAAATGGTTGGTCAATTTCCTTTAACTGAACTGCACTGATTATTGACTGAAATAATATGAGTGACCACATCTACTGAATTCAATGAGTCCTTGAAGCCTCTGGAGTCCAAGGAGAGCACAGCCTGACCTGAGCTTGCTGTCAGACCACTGTCCTGAGAGTTGACACCTGGAAACCAGCTCTACACCCAGCCTGGGTTGGTTATGAGTCTGGGACTTAAAACCCCCTGTTCCCAGGGCCGACGGTATGAGTCTTGGTTTATAGTTTAGCTCTTCAAGAGCTACAGACAAGCACATGCATGGCACACAGACTTTGCACGTGCCTTTAACACTGTGTTGCTCTTCCCTTAATATTGCATAGATAGAGATCCTTTAGCAAAATCACCATCTTGAAACCAATTCGTTTTATTTTACTCTGGCTTGGCTGAGCCAGCATCTAGAGCTGGTGAAGCCATTTTGTGTCTTACTCAAACTACAGTGCATTTCTCTTCAGAGTCTTCTTTGACCCTTGCTACCACCTGGCTGGTTTCTCCATCTTCTGTTTTTCAGGATCCCCCTCAAGAAGTCTGAAAAAAATGACTTTTCCACTTGAAGCCAAAGCACTGGTCAAAATTTTATCTGTAATGTAAATGCCTTCATTTATTCCTAGTCTGGAGGGTATTAATAAAGGTCTTACTAGCAGTAGTATACGTAGCTTCACAGAGACTTTTGTTGTACAGCAACAGTCACAGTAATAGCCTCATAACATTAAAAAACAATAAAATTTAAAAAAACACACACACACACACACACAAAAAAAAACCCCAGCATGTTTAATTCATTCAGCAGCTGCCCAAATAATTTCATTGTCTGCTCCTACATTTCTGATTTCTGCTGGTTAATATTTTCAGACTTCTTCAGAGTAACACAAGGAGCCCATGGAGGCCAGGGAGGGAGAGATCCTGCTCAGAGCTCCCTACCCAAGGACACTGTGCCATTAGTTGTGGCGCAGATGTCACAAGGTCTTCTGGCATCTTAGTGATGGGGACTGGTTTCTGCCTCAGAGGTCCGTATATTTCTTCTGTTAACAGTAACAGGAGTCTTGTGAGGCTTGCCTTATGTTGTCACTATCAAGAGGTCCACAGCCTCAGTGGAACTTCTGGGATCCACAAGACAAAAAAATTACTCTGAGGAAATAACACAGAAGACACCAAAACGGGCAGGATTGCCACATACCTCTGCCCTCTTCCCTGCAAGCTTGTCTAGGGGTTGCTGCAGCTGAACAGTGGAATTGGGTCACCTATGAAACAAAGCAAGCACAAACTAGAGAGGCTGAGACAATGTGGACCACATCTGGAGTTCTTGCACATTGATAATTTGGTAGTTTGTAGTAATTTGGTAATTTGCACCAGATGAACATGAGGCCTTTTTCTAAGTTAACTTAGTCCTGCATTTTCACATTAGGGGTTGTAGAAAACCAGTTCAAATAATCTGAATCCGATGATTTAGTACACCAGTTCGTGAGTGCCAAGTATCCTCAGACAGGCACAGCACATGTGGGGTGTGTACAGGAATTCGTATGGGTAAAAAGAGAAGTTGGTTGACCCCAATCCTAAAAAACCATCTTTAACAACATTATAAATAAAATACATCCTTGAAGCTAAAGCCATGACTATGCAAGAAGATGAAAGTACAGCACTATCAGAGAGGTCAGAATATGACCTTTTTTAGCTATAGGATACTTCAGAAATTATTTCACAAGCTTTTACTCTCTGGAACACAAGAAGTTGACTCCAGAGCTCAAGCTGCAAAGAGCAATTGTTAAAGCTGAAAGTATTTGTTTCAAAGCACCGTGGAAGTAAATGAAAGTGTCATTTTGCACTAATGTGATAGGCAGCTACTCTGCCTTGTCAGAACAAGCAAAGTCCTGTAAGCTTTATCCTATTGCCACAGGCACTTGGGCACCTCTCTGGAAATCAATCACAGATTGGCCTGAAGAAGAGCAGAACTGAAACAATGGCACCAGAGTAGAGGACCCTTAATGAAAGCCATTTGCTAGTCCACACCTAGGCTGTCTAGACAGCACCTCCTGTGCTTTGATCACTGATAAACCATTCTAAATGTTACCAGTGCCCCTTTTTTGTTTCTGTTTACGGGCAATCAGTGGGCCTCTAGCCATTGCCTCTATTTCAAAGCAGCGCTTTTCATCTGACTGCAATCAAATAAAAAAGAACAAAGAGATGGACATTTTGGATATGAGATACTTGTTTTCCTGTGATTTGTACAATTTCAAATGAAGAGCGAAAACAAAAAAGCAATTGTGAGTGTACATGATAAATGTTTCTAATTAGGTGTGCCCTCTTAATCAATTTAAAAGTAGATTTTCCTCCAAAACCAGCAAAAATTTAGTGTAAGCTTGTATGTGTGTGCACGCGTGTGTGTGTGCGCATGCCGCATAACACACCTCTAGATTTTAGAGCCCTTTTCATCTGCATTGGAGCTACACTTCGTGGTGCTTTTTTTGTGCTGCTTGCTAGTAGAGCCATCAGCTCCACTCTGAAAAACCCACATGAATTATCCAGGTATTTTTCCAAGTGGTTCTGTTTTGTATTTTAACCACAGTAAATTTAGAACCATAGAAACTGAAAAATCTACCAAAAAAAATTTGTGTGGAGCTTATATCCTATGCTTGCCCAGCATACACTGGCCCATAAATAACTCAGACTTTTTAGTTATACATACTGAGCTGTAAGTTTTCAGAGATTTGTCTAAATATTGCTTTGCATGTGGATTTAAACATGTTTTGCCCAAATTCAAGTCCACAAATACCTTGTGGTTGCCTTTAGCTAGATGTCAGTGCTTGAACTTTGAAGTCCTACTAATCTTTTATCTTCAGCAACTTGAAGTAGCCTAGTTAAATTCAGCCTTTGAAACCTTCTCAGCCCCTCCCTATGTATGTCATGCCAGTTCAGACATCTTAAGCCTCAATCACATACATTCTCTAAGAAAACCTAAAGATCATAAAGTCATGAAGAGATTTAATCTCATCTCTAAATTTGGCTCAATCAATATACCACTTGAAGACATTTTATTTCTTGTATAGGAATCCAAAGGTCATTTGGATGCAGCTTAACAATACTAAAAAAAGAGTCAGTCTTGTAAGGCTGGGCATTTTTGTTCTGTATAGTTAAAAATATTTCTGTTGCAAAAGTCAGGATCAAGACCAACTCTCTCTGGCTCATCTATAATCTCCTAAAATCATGGATTTCTTTGCTGTTTCCTTTCCTCTTCTTTCTAAGGAGATAAGGAAGAAATTTAGTTAGATGCCTTCAAAATTGCCGACCTGATGGGAAAGGGGACAGACATACCCTTTCAACAGCTTACTATACTTAGACTGCTGAAGATGACATACTCTGTGGTCCTGGCTGTCTGTTTGACTTCAGATGCTGTAAGATAAAACATTGTATATCTACCCTTGCCCGAAAGACACACACAGTATTTTCATCCCCTTATAAAAAAATCAAGATTTACCATATAGTGATAGCAGAAGTGATAGCATCTGTGGTTTTTTTCCACAAAGATGACAATGCGTCAAAACCCTGTTCCAAAATATCATATGTCAAGGAAGTAGGAAAGTAGAGGGGGAAAAAAAGTCATAATAAACTTGTTTAAGAACACAAGTGATGAAGAACAGAGAAACTAAGGCTCTTTCCTAGGGCTATGTGCATACCATCCATTTGCTAAACCTAACCTGATGCTATTTATCCAAGTCCCTTAGAGGATGCACAAAGTTTGCAGAGTTTAAGTCGAGTTCCTATATTATATCATTGGTTACAATAGCAGGGGTAAATTATAGAAACAACTTCATAAGAGTCTTCCATTTCATTCCTTTGGCAACGTATTCTTTTAGATTGATGTTATCTGAAGTGAGAGATCCCAAGATCTCTGCAACATGAGGCTATGGGGCTGCATAAGAAAATCAACGAACGCTTAAAGCTTCACTCATTCACCTCCACTGTTTCTTAGCAAAGGTAGGAAATGAGTTTTGTATGACTGAAACAGGTCTGAAAATGCTGAAAATTATTTTCCACTCCTAGAGTAATTATAGCCATTTTAATGGTGCTCTTTTAAGATGAAACTTAAATATGCAAGAAAGAAAAGAGCCAATGACATCATTTACAAATGCACTGTGGTTCTTACACGTCGACTCAATGGTACAGTGGGCTGCACTCATGACCCTCTTATTCTTAGGAATATTCTTATTCCAGTTTAATTCAGGAACCATTCCCTCTCCCCGAAGTTGAAGAGTTAACTGGGTGTAAGTCTCCGAGGAATAAAGGGAGATGAAACAGTGCCCCTTGGAATTAGACCAAAACAGCTTTCCCAGAAAGAAAAAACCTGAAATCCTCTGAGTACCCCATAACTTTGTGAACATACTGCAGATTTGAGCCAAAAAGACATTAAAAAACAACAGAACTTTGCCTGACTTCAGCTTGCTTTGAATGAAGTTTTTAATTATCTGTGCCTTCAAATTATATATTTAAACACTTCATATAACTGGAAAAAATAGAGAGCGAGATTGGGAATTTTTGTTCTGTAGCAGTCTTTCTTCATCTAGCTGCAGTTAGCCATCAGATCTGTCATGTATCATTTTTCAGCTCATTAGGTGGGATTTTGGCAATTTCTATGTACAGTAAGAGGTATTGAGCAGTTGAAACCGGGAAGGTCAAATATTAAGAGCAATGTCATCATCCCTCATCGCTTCCAATGAAAAATTCTTGCATAGTTGTTTAATGCCATGAGCTGCCTTTAGTGGGACATACTCGTTTTTGCTAATTTCCATTAACTCTTGAGGCTCACAGTCAGACGCCATATGAGCAAAGAAACGTACTCAGATTGGATCAAGCTGTTCTTTTGCTAATATTGCTGCTGCCCCATATTAATTTAACGAGACTCCCCAGCAATGAGGGAGAAGCCTTAGAGAGGGATGCATCATATGGTCCAGTAAGACGCCAGAACATATATCCCTTTTCATCTACAGACTGTGTAAATTGTGCACAGGGCAATGTTCAACTAACATTTGCATGCTTTGGCCCCAAATCAGCAAACAACTTGCATGTGCATTTTACTCAGGCAAGCCCCCATGAGTTCAATAGCATTGCTTAAGGGTAAGGACCAAGTACGTCACTGTGAGCAGCATGGGGGCCTTTTTTGGACGAACATCTGTAACAGCAAACATGGGATCAAATCCTTCTCTGTTGCAAATCAGCATACTTCTAGTGTTGGTTGTGGGATGGCCTGGCACTGTATGTATTATGCCAACAGCCAAGAGAAGGAAGGTTTTTAAAACACAGAGTAATGCTTCACAATCCCGACTGTTTCTTCTAATGTGCTATTTCATGGTAAAGTTGTTTCAAGAAAATCCATAGTATTTCCAAGAATGTTTCAATGCTAAAGGCAGAATTGACTTTGAAGATTCATCAGTACAAAGTAATTAACTGGAGTAACTCGAGTGGAATAGATTGTCCCAGGAAAGCTCTCTGGTATGCGTTTATAGATGCTCTAGTCCAGAATAAGTGAGTTTTAGTCCAGATCACAGTGTGTTCAGAAGCCTAAGGGGAATTACTTTGCAATAATTTAGTCTCCTTTTAAGCCTTGACTTTAAACTGCTTTAAAACAGTACCACAACAAACACAGTCTTCTTTTAGTAGAATGTTTAAATTCAAATAAGCCAACTTTATAGTATAAGCTAACTAGTTTTACTTTGCATTGAAATACCGAATCATGGTTGAGGGACTGTAATTTCCATCTGAAGGACAGAAATTAACAGTGGAAGAGTGATAATTTTTTAAAACACTGAAAATAGACGGATGACAATGTCCTGTGTCTTGCACTTCCTAAATGTGGGTATACAGATTTTTACATGGGTTCAGCTGATGCACAGTGTCATCATTTGGTTGCAAAGTTGGTGCCTCAGGATCCACCCAGATTTTTGCCATCATTTAAATCTTGCAATTTAAAATTCATATTTGTATTGTAACAACGTATCTCTTATTCTTGACTAAATACATGACCTAAGATAGTCTACCTTTAAAAATGTTTTGTTTACATAAAAATAATACGTACAAACTGTAGAAGGCTTCTTTCAAGTACAAGAATATTAAATTCTCTCAAGGTACTAGATCTCAGTTTTTGGGTGTTCTGAGAGAATCACTTGTGTAGCAATTTATGAACTTGTATCATTGATCTTATGGTAACAGAAACACCTGCATTCATAGGTAGGAGCAGGAAAATGCCTTATTAAAGCATAACTTCTGAAAATATACTCCAGTTCAATTTTCTGCTTCCAAAAGAAATGAAACTATAGAAAACCTGGCTGAAATTCTAGCCAGTGGGAAGCCAACATGGAGTTCACTGTTGATTTTAATAGGGGCCAAGATTTTACTTTAAGATTCTCTTTGTTTTCTAGTTTCTAATAGAAAATGTGGCATTTTTTGCATTTTTCTATGGGGGATGTTGATATTTTCCTAAGTAGATGATGAAACTGGTGGCCCTGAGCCCACAGCAGGAGCCATGGACACCTCTGAGCAGGGAATTGCAGAAAAAGTTGTGATGGCTGAAGAGCAAACATGCAGTTAGAGCCTTTGGACGGGTGAGGTGGTAGCAAGTAGAATTAACATTAAGGATTTGTCCTCTTATGTGGGCCAGATAATAAATTCAGAGCCATGGTGAATGCATAGGTGCATATCTGTATCCATCCGTGTATGCACACGGAGGCAATAATTCAGTGTCATGACATAGCTTTGAGGAAGAGGCAAATATATACACTACTTGACCTATAAAATTGCCAAACAAAATTTAGTTACTTCTTTTATGCAAAATCTTATAACTGTAAACACTTTTAGTGCTACCATTATCAGAGGCAGAGATGACTAAAAAGCACATTAGTTTAGCTGCTCCCACTCGAGGCAAGTCTGTATCTGAATGAACAGCATTTTTTTGTTGTTTTGCTTGAAAAATGTAACAAATGCTTTCTTTGTTAAAGAAGCTTAATTAAAAGCAGATAAAAATCAAGAATATTTTTCTTGCATTCTTTCAGATAGAATGAAATGTGCCTGCAATTGTGAACTGAAAAGGAGCTGTCTTTCTGTTTGTTAAAGAGAGACTGAAGATGCATTGTGCAATCTTATCTGTATCTACCCGAACTGTCACATAATCCTGTTAAAAACAGGGATGCTTATTCAACTCAAGCCCTTTCCAACAGAACTGCACTATCTTACACATAAATGAGTTAGTACTTTTACACAGTCCATTTTTACAGTTTAGGTAACAGCAGCGTACACCCATAAATAGTTGTGAAAATAAAACAATTTTAACATGAGCGGATAATCACTTGATCTCAAAGGAATAAGAACTGCAGCAAAAATTTGCCCCCATGATGTTCATCTGCTCAAGACATGTACCCAGAAGATACTTAAGGGAAACAACAAAAAAAATCTGTGATATGAATTATGCACCAGTGATCACATTTCCAAGGTGTTCTAAAGTATGAAGTTAAATAGGAAGCTGCATCACTGAATTTATCTCTTCATATCTGTTCCCACAGTGCCAACGCACAAATCTTGTAGACAAGCTTAGAAAGAAGTGGTTATAATGCCTAAAACTGCTATCATGGATTCTGAAGGTACTTGTTTTACACTTTTCTACACAATGATTGCAGAGTATCTGATACAAGCAGACATTGCTCCCAGCTGTAATACACACAACCCTGCGTTCCATGGCTTTACACGTAAATGCTCAGCAAGAGTAACAGGTTAACAAAGCATTTGCAAATGGCTTCTCTGTTCTGGTGCAAAAATAAGCGGACAGGGAAATTGGTGCAGGGGGCTGGTTTAAATTCTGTAGCACGTAAAACAATTTCTCATTAATTAATTCAGTCATTAGTAGCAGTTTCCCTGAGGGTAGTGTAACCTGAACAGGATATCACAATTACAGCACTCTTTCTTTTTTAAGCTTGTCGGCATTTGACATGAAGCATTTATCAAAAAAGACATCTCTGTTCGGCAAACTTTTAAGCAGCTCCTCCTGACTTCCTTTATACATTAATTCTCATTTATCCTCCTGGCAGACAAGATCTGTAAAAGCATCAAAAGTCTCTGTTACTTCTTCCTCTTCAGTACATATAAGATCTCTGTTACTGTAGAATTTGCACGCCTACCAAAACATCACATATATACCCTCCTAACAACTCTTGGGTTAGGGTATCTTGATTTAATGGCTAAGTTTTCAAAAGTAGTTGGGCATCTCAAATGGGAGATATTGAAATACTTTTTAAAATCTGATTGCTTGACTCAGTTGTCCAAGAAAACAATAAGAAAGCAAGCACTGGAGCCACAAGGCAGGATTCTTCTGCCACTACACGTGGGCTTCATGAGTGTGCTGTGTAGATGAGTGGTTGGAGTGGGGTTGCAGAGAATAGCTTGTGCAGAGACACTAGTCACTATTTCACTCTGTGCCCCAGCCCCAAGCCAAACCACCCACCATTGCTTTGCTCCTAAGCAGGAATAACTGGAATTTAGGCAATACCAGACTGTATTCTTGAAAGGTAAGAAGTGGCTTGAGATAGAAACTGCTGGGACCTTGCCCCACAAAAAGCTGAAATGCTCAGTCCTGTCCTGGAGGTTTTCAGCCCTTCAAAGACCAAAAAAGAGGAGGAAGAAAAGCAGTATTAAGTTGCAGAGATCAACGGAAAAGGCGCTCCATATTCCCAGTGAAGTGTCTTTGAATTTCTCTAAAGACTTGATGATGGGTTCTGCCCTGTCTTGCATGATTCATATGAAAACATAACTCTTGGAAACAGAACATGTCACCTCCGTTACTGAATGGTTGCTGAAAGCTCAAAGTTTTACTTTAGTGTAATGCATTTAATGATAGCTCAGGCATCTTTTGGCATTTCTGTGCAAGAGAATAAATCACTGCCTTGTGAGATGTGTCTTGGGTCCCATAGGACACTACTCTCTGCCCAAAGGGTACCACATACTTCCACTGTGTTGTAACCTTAGGTATGCAGTGAAATGCTCACAGGAAAAATATTGTTTCGGGAAACAGGTTATTGCACATACACAGACTCCAGTTAGGACCAAATTCTTTCCCACAACTCTGGACTTTGATTTCTTTCCTGCTTCAGCAATAAAGAAAAGGGTTTGAAGACCTCAGACACTCTGAGAATATTGAACTGGGAAAAAGCTTTAGACGTGACCTAGTCTGTCCTTGAAACAGGATGAGAGAAACACAAAATGTGTCAAATTCTTTATGGTTGGTAGAAGATGATGACACATAAAAGGGAAAGGTGTTCAACCCAATATTTTAGGGTCACTTTAGAGCAACCATTATAAATTGTAATCATAGAATCATAGAATCATAGAATCATTATGGTTGGAAGAGACCTCAAAGATCATCAGGTCCAAGTAATATTCTGACTCAAAATAGCAAAAGAAAAGCTGTTCCTGTACAGTATTGTCTGGTTATGGAGAAAATGGAAAAGGCTTTTTGCATCTCCATTTTCCAGCTTCTCTTTAATTTTCTCATCTCCTATGAATAGTACTTCTAGTCATCCATATATGACCTTTAAATCTCTAAAAATATATCTTCCTTCATATAACTCTTTCAAGAAAAAGCAGGGCCACAGATAAGCAGAACAAACCTCATCAGTCTTAACTGACCATTTCCTCCTGAATAAAGAAGCAAACTGCCAAGACTGAAGCTCTGCTCTTATACGAGGTCAAACACTTTATGTACATGTATGAGGATTTTGGTCGAATTCCGTGAAACTACTCATGTGAATGTTCACTGGGTCAGGCATTTAATTTGCAAATGCAGTAAATTCTCACAGTGAATGAGGCAAAGAACTAGTTATTCTAAGATAAAATATTTCATCTGAGGGTCAGAGAAGAGCCTCTTTTATAGGAATGCCTAAATCACACTCCTCATCTTGCAAGACGTTTCCCTGACCAGGGAAATGTTAAGGTTTCCAGGCTGTGGTTGTACCTCTTCGTTGAACAGATGTACAAAGAGAGAGCTTTCAAATAAGACTCACTGCACAGCAAGCCAGACTTAACTATCTGGAAAGTGAGCATGGTCATGTGACATGGCAAAAAATAATTTCTGGTCAAGTCTTGCTAGGGGAAGATTATTCCTTGTTAATGAAACACAGAGGAACGCCGCAAACATATATATGTTTGAGTCACACTGATCTTTGACAGGAATGTTGTAGCTGTTACCAATCTCTGAAATGGTCTCTCAATGCTCTCAAAAATTCCTTAAATTCATGTGCCCTGCCCATCATAAAGGTATCTTAAACTGTCAAGGTTTGGAATTTTCTCAGTAAGCAATCTTTAACGTACCCTTTAGAGTCTTTCTAGAGACAGTGGTGGTAATGGTGGTATCCAGAGGTGCAATAAGTTTTGAAAAGTTAGGCCATTAATTTTGTTGTGAATACATGTAGTGTGATTCACACAATTTATATACTCTTTTAAAAAGCCTGTAACTCATTCCATTAATCAATAGCGTCATCACCTTCGCAAGAGCAGCGACTATTGTGCTTGTAGATTGCATCTGACTCTCCCTGATGTTGTTAAGGGGTCTTTCTGAAAATATGTGGTCAGAGCTTCAATGAAAAACTTTCTGACCACATTTTATAACAGTGATGACCAACACAGCCAGTCTGGATTATAGCTGCAAATAACAATTTAACCAGAGAATTTTATCCAATGGAAAAATCAATATAGTTTACAATGAGTGCATGCCTTAATAGCCACAGGGCAGCCACTAATATTGTCATTAAAGACATTCTGGCCTTTATTAATTTATATTTTTCCTCTTAAAGAAAAATCTATGTGAGCAATAATCATAAGGGAACACCTCTACATTCATTTGCTTTTCAAATGTGCCTAAATTATTTAGTTTGTCTAATGAATTTGTCTTGTACTAAGATCTTAGCTATTGGTCCTTGCCCTGCAGCCCTACCTGGCACTGCTGTCAGTGGTAGCGCTGACTGAGTGAGAACCAAGTGTTTGGGGATAACATTAATGGGAAGATTCAAGACGTGAACAACCCATCTAAATCTGTGAGTTGATTAAAAACACACTACAGTGACAGAAAGCAATCTATGTGTTTAATCATGAAGAGTTATTTTTAATGTCTCAAAATGTGTGCATATCCGAGAACTGTAATGTCTGAGGCTTCTACCCCAGTTAGGGCTTTACACATGCAGTTCCTATGAAAATAGGAGGAAGCAGAACAGCTCGGTCCCCCTGGGATCCTCACTCTGCCCACAGTGTGAATGATACACCTCATTGAAACAACCACCAGTGGTGTCCCAAAAGTTCAGAGTGAATCTACTTAGTGCCTTTATAGTTCTCATTAGATGACACTATAGCTTAAGTATCTATACTTTTTCTCAAGTGCAGTGTCAGGACACCAGAATAACTGAAAAGTCTAGAGCTGACCATTACCGCACAAAAGGGATGGTCAATTTGGAGCATCACAAAATGTGGATCTATTCATCTTGCTCTTTACAACCTTATCATGCTTCAGCACAGGTCTTCCACCATGGTCTCAGAAAGACTCTCAGGGTAGCACTGGTTTCAAAGTACACAGTCAATGAAGTGCCACTTCACACAGTCAGCTGAAGGAATTAAGGCTAATAGCTTTCTTATTACAATGTAATATACTTCTTATGAGAAACCCCTGTAACATTTGTGAGATACCTCTTCAACTTGACAATACTTTAAGTCATTACTGACCCAGAAGGACCTTGAGCTAAGGTAATGAGCTGGCAGATAGGAGACTGATTTCTGAGCCCATTTTTGCTGGTGACCTCCTCTGTGATTCCAGGTCAGCCATACCTGTGTTCCTGTTCTTTCTCCTTGTCTCTTTAACATGGGGCACTGCCTGTCTTCCCTCTCTATCTAGCTTAACAGGTCTTCATCCTGGGGACACATCGGGGCTAGTGTCATAAGCATGTCTAATCATGTAGGGACAGCATTTTTCCAAGACTGATTTTATTTCTCACTCCTTTAAAAGGAAATCACATGAAGAGGAATTTAGGGAACATACAACTCTCCAAACAGTATGCAAAAATTGAGAATAAACTGGCCTTCACTGTCATTACAATTTCCTGAAACTTTTTCCTCTGTGAGTATAAATTGGCAAGTCCATTTTATTTCAGTGGAGCTAAAATGATGTGTGTCTTTGGAAGATTTGTATCTTAAACTAAGACTGAGTTTGCTTGATGCATCAGACAGGCAAACTTAATCTCTAGAGTCCACTGAAATTTGTACAAAACCATACACCACAGAAATATTAAGGTATATTATCTATATTATGTTTAGATTGACTCATGCATCAAATGTTTTTGAACCATAAAATCACTGAAATTATACTTAATCGAAATCATAGTCCTAAGACATACTAAATCATTCTGCATTTAAAAATCACGTTTCTAAAAATGTAATGTGAAACTATTTAATTAACAAAGCAATCAGTATTAATGGTCTGATATTTGATAACCGGTGTAATTTTGCCACATCATCAGTGCATCTACTACAGAAAGATGTTCTGGCATAGTCACTGAAAATTGTTTCGTGCAGGCAGCAAGGCACTCCTTATTCAGAAAACTTTATATACACTTCAGAGTCCCAGGCCTCCCACAACAGACATTGTCCTCTTCTGATTAGTAATAAGAAATATTAAACCAAATATTTTGGGACCATGTGATGAGGTGTCAAGACACTGGCCACTTAAGAACGAAGTAGCCATCCCCGTGCTCACAGCTCCAGGGGTTCCAGTGGATTTGCTTCTCAGAGTTATCAGGAAACAAATAAGAATGAGTGAGTTGCTGGGGAAGGATGTTCTCAAGAGAGACTTCTTCTGCTACCCCATGTCATGTTCTTTACAAATTTGTTCTAAAATATCGTATTTCTGCTGTGTTTTTTTCCCAGTAAAACTCAAAACAGGCCTATGAGGGTTTCAGGATTGTCCAGGCTTTGGACCATCTTGAAAATTCTACCGACGTTATCCCTTATCTCACTGTCCTCAATGTGAGCAGAACCACATCCACATTTTCCATGGGAATGAAGGGTTTGGAAAAAGAACTAAGGCCAAAATAATTCCCAAGAAAAATCATTCAGATCCCTTCTTACTTGCATAGCAGGACAAATTCAACATGCACCCAACAGAGGAGGGATGGGTTGTGATTTTTCCTTATCCACAGCCCAGCTGAACGCAGCCTTGGTGCCACGTATGTTCTAGAGGTGGTTTATCTGAACAGGAGGCTGGCAAAACCAAAAATACATCAGACAGAAAAACAAAGCCAAGAAATTATTGTACCTCAGAAAAACTATTTAGCATGTATTCCTCAGCTGTACAGAAACAGATTCTTTTCCCTGCAGATTTAAAAATAATTGTCAGTTTGCCAGCCCAAGTGTTGATGACATTTTTAATAGGAGTTGCATTAAAACTTAAGTGTGGAAAGAATAGTACCTCTCCATAAAAGGGTATCTGCAAAACCAACACGGGGTATTGATTATGACAAAAACTATCAAACTCTTTGAGCATGGTATGCAGTGATATAAGACAGAGGATATTCTTAGATGCAAAACCCACCTTTATGCACTCTACAGAGCATCCCAGCACAAGTAGAATGTTGAATAACATGGAATATATGTTCTCTGACCAAAAGAAATGTGTTTCTATTGGCCTATGTTATTGGAAGTTAAGAATACAAAAAATTTTCATGGACAATCATGGGTTTTAAGACACTTTTAATTTATTTGAAAAAACACATAATGCTACCTTATGAACTGCATTTGTATTGATGCCCTGTCTTGGCTGGGGTCTGGAACAATGGGAAGGACGTTCTGGTTGTGATTATTCATTTTATCAGCTCTAAACAACTCCGCTTTATTAGGGGACAGAGACAGCTTATTCTAAAGAACTCAGAGAGGAGTAGCTCTTCCCTCAGCATGAACTTCCTGCTCACATTAATTCAGGCCAATTTGCAGCTTCAAAAGGCACCTGCTGAAAGGAAGGCTTAGTGAGGCTGGAACGAATGAGCCCAGGCTGATACCTGCCAGGTGGCCTGCCAGCAGATTAGTTGAAATCAAATTCTTAAATAAGCAGAACTGTAGCCTAAACAGCTATCCCTCTGTAGTTGTTTTTTCTGAGACACTGAGAGGCCAAGCATGGCTTTTCTTAGCTATTTCTTTTGCAACAGACTACAGCTTGGGAACCACTACCGCGAACTCCAGATATCAACAGACTGAGTGCTGAAACTCCTAACCAAGTATTTTGGGGATCAGAGAGAAAGCTTGATTTTGTGCCTCTAACCTGTGCTCAGCATTTAGTGTAGACTTATGTCATGCTTTCTGTGTCTT
>NW_009614674.1:6321-33332 GCF_000690535.1 Cariama cristata | reverse complement strand
CTACACAATGAAATAGGATTATTCAGTGATGTGGTGAAGGGAAGGGCAGCAGTCCCTTCCAAGTGCATGCAGATTGATGTGGATTACGTGCCTCCTTTCTGGGAAAGATGTTGGAAATATTCACAGGATTCTGGCCAAAATCTACCTCTAAGCATAAAACTGGCTAACTCAATCTCCTGTATCTCTCAGTGGAAAAACCCTTGGCCGTGAATTTTTATCATACTTATGCAGAAGGTCCATTAACAGAGACGGAATTTTTGCTATGAAAGATTCTGACACTAATACTGTGGTTATCCATAGCCTCTTGTGAATATCTCCGCAAAACCCCGCACTGTAGGTACACGAACAAAACGCCATTTGGAGCATATACCTACCAAGTATAATCCTCCTCACAAAATGACTTACTAAAATTCGGCATGCATTGGAAAAAATGCTGCAGATTGCAGGTAAGAAACCTGGCCACTTCAATTCTGCTGTCAATACTCTGAAACTCCTGAGTGAGCATTGGGAAGAAAACGAGTTGTCATAATGTTGCCTGAAGCAGGAGGTCCCAGTCATTGAAATTCTGTTTACGCCATGGTTGTGTGTCTCCTTGAAAAGCAGGAGGCTGTATACAGATGTGTAGGCAGGGATAAAACACGAGGCAGATGTTGCCCTGATACCTATTCACTGGAAGCTGAGATGCTGCTTGTTTGCTGGTCAGAGTTGCTAATTTTTTTCTTTGCACCACGAGGAACTGGTTAAGCATCATTTTACCAGAAATAATGCTGTTATTTTTAAATAAAGAATTAGAGCAAGCATAGTTCCCATTGAGGCACGGAAGACATTTATTTTGGTCTCAAAAACTCTGCTATTTAATTAATTTTTTTAATACATTTAGGAAAAAAAAGAGAGAATTTGCCTCACTAGAAAGGTGAAGAAGTACAATACTTATGGATAAAATTATGAAAGGGAAATGAAGAGCAACATTTTCAAAAGGCTTATTATTTATAAATTTTAATTGATGGAAGATAGATTTTTTCTAAGAAAATTCAATTGTTTTGTGCCATAAGAAGCAGAAGGCCTTTTAAAAGACCTTATTATGCTCAGCGATGATTAGAGAGGAGATTTTCTTGTGAATAAAGTATTTCCATTTTTAAGTTTCCTACCCTAAATTGTATTGAAAACGCCAAAGAGTTTTTCTAGGTCACGAGGTGAGCTCAGAGAGGCTGTAAGCCACAGAGCTTGCTGGTCAGGGAGCTTCTCAAGAGCTGGCCAGGGGTGAAAATGGTGCTGTCATTTCCTATGATACCAGCCAGCCAGACAGCCCACACATTTCTAGGTATTTTGAGGAAACGGGTAACTAACCAAGTCAGTGAACAAAAAACCCCACCGTCTCCAAAAGTCTTTGCTTCTCCAGAGCACTCAAGCTGCTGACCTGGGGCCTTTTTGTTCCCAGATGGCATTGTGGGCTGGGGAGCCAAAGTGGAAGAGGAATGTGTCAGGCAGGTTCCGATCACAAAACAGCACGCTTTCTGTCAAAAGACATAGTAGAATTGACCCATCTTCCCAGAATGTTTTGATTGCCCACAAAATACTGTGATGCCACAGACACACCATGTGCACTTTTCGGTGCCCCAGACTCCCAAAACAGGGTGCTGGTACCAAGCCCCAGGCAGCTGCCAGGGAGGAACTCTGAAGGTAAAGCCAGCCATCATGTCCAGAACTCAACCACATTATTTGACTCCCAGTTGTCGCTTAGACTTGAGACTTAGCCCTTGACTTTCCCAACTCACATAAACCTGATATGAGTTGTAACTCTGATATGCCCGAATGTTGACTGCCAATGAGATTTGGACAACCTATTTCTGACATCATTATTTTAAAAGTCGCCCTATGTGCCTTAACGAGCCACATTCTGTTAATTGGCACATAACCAGAAATTGAACCCAGATCTCCGAAGGCACAAATACCCTACTTCCTAAAGTTGCATTTGTAGTTTTTGACCTAATATCTTTATAACTGGATTTTCTCCATAAGAGCAATGATTTTCCTTGAGTCCCTAACCCCACCCCCAAAAAAAGCGAATTAAAAACTTGGAGGCCATTATAAGTATACTGGACAAACCCAAAGTTGTGAAGCTATCCACTGACCTACAAACAAAACATGTTTTCAAAGCTGTTGTATTTGTTTCCAGAATTCTTTGAAAAAATACTGCTGAGTGAATAATTCATAATAATGAAAGTATGTGACAAATATTGCTTCTTTGGCTGTTGATAATTTCGTTGAATGTGTAGAGCTTTTGTTCCGTATATTCATTTGGTCCTTGGACTTAGTTCACAGAGCTTTTTTTCAATTTTCATTTACCTCATATCTGAAATTTCAGCTATGTTGTTGAATTGTTGGCAAGAGTCAGTTTTTGTGTTTCCTGATAGACTGAACAAAAAATTTCAGTCTTTTTTTTTTTTTTTTGGTATAATATCACAGAAGGGAAATCTGTTTCTGTTTTCCATCTTCATTCTCTAATATTTTAGTCACATTATCCTATCAGTTTAGCAGTCATTTTAGCAAAACACAGAAAATGTATAGGGTAAAGCAAATTCAGTTAAAAGTTTATTTACAGACTTTTTTTTCCTCCTTTCTCTTTAATCAACTTCTTTAAAAGCAAATTATATTAGATTACTGTCTAATGAAGGATTATATTTTACCATGGTCTAACTTTTTCCACAGTGACATAAAGAAAGCTAAGGAAAATGACACAGCCTGTGAACGATTGCCATATTTTAAGCCGGAGGCAGCTTCTTTGCAGCAGTGGACTAAAGCTAAGGAACCAGTACAAAATTCAAACCCCCAAGTGAAATATGAACTAGAGGGTAAGTTGTTCTCAGCACATGCCTCCATATGCCTTGATGGTGAAATTTGAAGTATATTCTCAGTGGCTGCTTTTATGGATTTAAAAATTCAGAAGCCTCACTGCATTGTGCATGTCACTTTTTACCACAAGAGTCACATTATAGTTACTATAATTGCTCTCTGGAAGGCAGATATAAGCCTGTGTTTAAAGGAACACATTTTTATGAAACTTTAATAATGGCATTGTTACAGGTTGTTCTACCAAACTAAGTAACTCAGCCTGATGTCTTTTTCTTGAAGGGAGCTGTGTTGGAATTATGTTTTCTAGCTTCTTTTCAAGGTGAATCAAATTTTCAGCACAACTTTCTGGAAGCTTTCCATAGAAAAAGTGGAAACTTTTCCATGTGCAACCACTAGCATGTGCAAAAGGGACAAGTGCAAGTTGGGTGTTTGGCGCCCACCTGATGATCACATGAAGGTGGTTGCATTTTCAGCTGGTGGGAACAAGCACAGCATTAAGTTCCTCTCAGTTTTGCTGATTGAGGGATTTGACCCACTAATTGAAGGATAATTGGAAGACTGTTTTGAGAGGTCTGCTATGTACCCAAGCCAGAATTAGGAGAATGTGTGAATATTCTAAATTTCTTTTTCTTTGCAATTACTCTTCAAGCAAAAAGTCCTTCATTTCTAAATTCAAGTTCAAAGTGGCTGGAAAATATCTGGCATGAAGACTGATCCTATATCACGTTCAGAAGAGAGGCTGCATTGCCATTGAGATGGTGGGTCACCAAGACCTCTCATGAGGATGTGCAAGGCTGTGGCAATATCAATGGCTTGTCCCGGCAGTTTCAAACCCAGTTCAATGCTGTTTCCCAATGGAGACGAGACACCACTCAAAAGCACTCCTCTTCTCTTGCCAGTGAGCCGTTCCCATTTCCCCTCAGCGCAGTTTGCTGATGTGTTGTATCTGGCTGGCTGGCTTCCAGGTGAAGATTTTTGGGGTACAGTTTGTGGGGCCAAGAAGGTTGATCAAAATTGCTCCGGGCCCTGAAAACAACAAATTTTGACAGGAATCTAAGCCAGTTTGTTGGAAGCAGGCTGTTTATTAAATTTAACTGTATTTACTTCATTCATACCCAAACAATCCACAACACTGGGCTGTGTCACAATGGTGTTTTATGCAGTCACCTCTGCCCAGACAATGAAAACTCTGTTAGCAATAAAACTATTTCATGGAAATAGTAGTAGCTGCAGTCAACCGAGGATTTTCACAGAGGCCTAAACTTTGAAACTAATTCTTTTTGACTAATAAAACTGAAAAGTGTTACTACTCTGAAATGTACTTATTAACTGTATGAAGCCTTTTATTATGTCAAATAGTACGATTTTTAAAGGCATATATATAAAATATACCTAATCCGAAGAGCGTATTTTTTTCTAGTGCTTAATACCCACCAACAAGGGAAGTAGGAATAGTAAGAATTGAAAATAGAATGTGAAATATGAACTAAATGTCTTTGGTACAGAGTCAATTATATCATTAATTACAATCAATGACTATGACACTTTTTTACCCCTCCCTACTCTTTGATTTCTTTACTATGCTCGCAAATACTTCCCAGAAATATTTATTCACCTGTAAGCTATAGAGCAAAGCTAGAGAGCTCTAAAGCCAAGCTCTGTGCCTTGGTGAGGCACCTCAATTACTGCAATCCCTTCTCGCTGCCAGCTACTGACGGTTGAGGAAATACGTTGGCTCCAGAGGTGTGTCTCATAGACCCACAAAAAACCAAAACAGTAGTAAGGATCTGAAAAAGAGGCAAGTAGCTGACAGAGATGAAATAAAATGAGGGGTTAAAGAGTGCCCTTTCATGGACTTTGCCAGCTAGCTACACAGGCAGATGGACATCTGGAAACAGGCACAAGAATCTGAACAGAAAATCTAGAAACATCATATATATCTAACGAATATATATTTCTAGTAGATCTATAATATATCTAATAGATATATATAAAATAAACAACAGATACAAATAATAATTTACATATATAAATATAGCTCTGTGCTGTAGTTACTCTTTCAGTTGCCTAAGTATTTTAAGAATAAGAAAGGAAGAAAAAGATAGGACTTTAATGCATCAGAAAACAAAGTCAAAACTCTTCCATAACATCAACATCAAAAAATAGCTTCTTTACCCTATAATATTTCCAAAATTTTAAGAAGAGAGAAATTACTTCCAAAACTCTACTGATATATTTAAATCTGAAAAATGAAGAGGTGAAGTCATACTCCAGCATGTCCGTTGCTCTTGAGAAGGGCTGTGGCTCCTCGGCTACACAAAGGGTGTTCCCCAGAGAGGCTCCCAGCATATGCTGTAGAACTATTTCCAAGAAGGTGACAGAGTCTTCCTAAAGAATAAGACAGAAGCATTTATTTAAAAAAAGGTTGTTTCGTTAATCTACACAGAAAATCACCCATTTGAGGAGATGAGCTATTCTTTTTCCTTTGCTGTTATTTGTACCTAGGTTAATTGTTTCTACTCTTCAGTTTTACTAAGATACCCTCTGTTCCTCTGCAAACTTCCCATCACTTTTACCTTCAAACTCTTTATTTTTGCTGATCCTGTTAAATAGTCAGATCTATTCTTCCCATTTGTCACCTTTCTATGGGACATGCAATGTAAATAGAGAATACAAAATGCAGAGTAAAAAAACTTTCCCCTTTAAGTGTAGCACTGCTATGATGCACATAGACCACCGCTCTTGTGTGTTACTGTTCATGCTTGGATTTTGTATGTGTTTTGTAATTATGCAGAAAATACTTTGGATATTAAAATGTCTCATTTGTTCTATTAGTACAGTGCCAAGCAAAATGAGTCCAATACAGGTAATTAAAAAACCAAAACCAAACACACAAAAACCCCTCGTAAGTAAGAATGACAGAACTGATCTATTCTGACTTAAGATGTAAGGCAATCGCCACCACTCTCTGGGGTCTCTGTGGCCAGGACTACCCCCTGCCTTCAGAGTCAGGGACTGGAAGAAGCAGTAAAAGAAAATACAAAAATCATGATCCCTAGGGGATTCATTTTGAAGGTGGACTGTAGTGGTACAAGCCCAAAGGTTGTTTTCATTAAGAAGGCTTCAGGATCATATCTAGAAAAGTATCATTACCATTGACACTACTGGTGTGGTCTCCAAACAATGGGCCATAAGAGTGGAATTAGAAAACACACAGAGAGAAACTACTGAAGTAATATTGGTGCTCCCAGCAGCTCTGGAAAAGTGGAAGAAAGATCTCAATGTTCTAGATATTGCCGTGTGCAACCAGGGTCACAAGACAGCCACTGTTGTGAGGTTCACTTCAGCAAAATAAGAAATATTCTATTTTGCAGCAGTGCCTTGGTTTGTAGAGAACTTCTATATAAAACAAAGTGATGTGAACACCAAGGCAGGACAATGGAGAGCTAGATTTGGTTGCTTCTTGAATCTGAAGAGATTTCCCAGTTTTCTGCTTGACTGTTTTAGCTAACCATAACTTTCCTGATAACTGGGAGATATGGATTTGATCTGATTTAGGATCAGGTCCTCCAATATCTTTAAACATGACTCCTAGATGCCATGGCAAGTAAGACCACAAGAATATAAATATATTTGATACACACAGAGTCAGGTAAAACGGATTCAGCTGTCATGGTGTTTCTGAATGATTAAAACTCAAATCTTATTTTCCTCGCTCCTCCTCTCCATTTCATCACATAAGAAATTCTGGGTACAAGAGCTCATTTTCCTGCTGTGTCTGGTCAAGGCACAGTGCAGTCAGGTTTCTAGTTCCAGATGAAGTCCTCGGTGCAGTTGTGCAATGTAAATAATAACAATAATACAAAGAAAACATCATGTTTAAGAGACGTAAATGTCTATGCTGAGTATGATTTTAATTTGATTTTGTTTTTCTGTGAACTTGAATATTCTGGTTTTCTAGCTGTTCCTCAGATGCACTGCACATTCTTAGTATAGAATTATGTTATGTATAAAAAAAAAAAATTCTTTTTATTACATATTGAAAGAGACCATAAAGATAATGGAAGACCTTAGCAAAGCAGTACAATCTGATATACTGCCTCAGCTGAATAGAATTTACCATTACCTTTCTTACCCACATTTTATAGTTTTCACTTCATGTCATTTCTTAATAAAATTACCTACATTCAGTCTCTATTGCAGTATGTACATTCAGAGATGTAGACATGACATATAATTAATACAGCCTTTCTTCCCTCTTTCTGTTTCAGGTTATAGACCTAGATTTTGGACAAGTGCATAAATTTTGTATTATAGCATGAGAAGCAATTAATCCCATTAATAAGCAATAATTCATATAATTCAGATCATGGGCTGTCACTATGAATTATTTCATTAGCCAGCTTTTTACCCTAGGCTAAAAAGCCAGCTTCATTAATTCTGTAGAAGGCTTATTTTCTTCTCTTGAAAAAACACAGTTGAACACATTTAAAGGAATACTCCTTTTAACGACAGATACCATCCAAGAAAAAAATTATTCAGCAGCAAGTCCCAAATAATGTTAAAATTATTTAAAGGATGAAACATTTAGATCACTTTTATGTGTGGAACGAATATCACCAGAAAGGCAGTTGTTATGAATAATTATTTTCTTCATTGTGAAGGATCCCAGTTACAGGCTGGACTTGATAATGAGCATATCATGCTCACATGAAGTTGAATATACTTGTTACAAATCATTTTAATGATGTATTGGCTTTTAATTAGATCTGCACCTCAAATTAAATATACAGTGAGGTGAACATAACTGGATTGAGAAGGGAAACTCGAGCAGGGGTTCCCTGCATTAATTTTATTTCTTCTGAGCTGTGACATTATCACACATTCTACTGAACACCTTCCTTATTATATTACATCCTAGGAGTTGCAGTTAAAAGTATCAGGGAGAAATATGGCTTTCAAGTGTTTCAAGGATTATGCTTTTCGATGATTTCCCTGCGTAGATCTCCAGGGAAGTAAATGGAATTCTGCAAATCCCATAAAACACAACTTGAAGAATTCATCACCGTAACATTTAAGATATGACCACTATGTCTTCTCCCTAATTCATAATACTAAACCAAAGTATTTATTATTAGTACAAAGAGAAGAAAAGAATCTTAATCTGCTTCATTGAATTGAGGGAGATGGGTCTGAGAGCAAAATGTTATTCTCCATGAGTAAAGATGGTCAGCTTATGAGGTTTGTAAAAGCTATTATCCTCCAATGAAAAAGCTAATGAATAAAATACCACATTCTACTACAAAGCCTGAAAATGTGACTGCCCTTAAACTGTTTTTACGTAAGACATGAGTGAAACATTGTCTTTTCCTCTTGTTTGTGTGTATTCTGGTGTCTGCAATTTGTCTGTAAGCTATGAACAACAAAAGAAATAATATGTCAATAAGCCAGAATTACTTTTATGATTGAATGATAATAAAGAACTCTATATATATTTTCTTCACTATTTATAATGGGTTGGATAATGCCTTGCCAGGCATGACACTGAAAGCTTTCCATTATATGTCCTTAATACTCAACTCTTTCATTATTCAGTATGTCTGAATATTCTAATCTGCTCTTGAAGAGAAAAAAAAAAAAAGTACAACAATATCACAATATTACACCACATTTTTATTAAATTAACTACAGGTTGTAAGTTTACCTTAACAACCACAAACATTTCTAAATAAAACCAAGATTACTCCTTGCTTGATTTTTTCCAGATGAAAGATTTGTGGATTTTATTTTCAAAGGAAATTATTATTTTCATGCTGCTATATACTAACAAAGTGGTGAGAAATGCTTCCTTTTATTGAGATGGCAATGGTGTAGCAGCTGTGATACAAACACCACGCTGGATGAGCAGCAAATCTTGCAGTGTAGAATTGTTCCAGTAAACGTTAAGTGATTTGAAAAGACCTGACAGGCGAGAACAGCAAGCCCTGGAGTCATGTAAAATGCAAGAGAAATACCACTTTATGGATGCTTTATGATGGCTTCAGAAACAGAAACAACAAACCAGCTATTAAAATATATTTTAGCAATAATATTCCTCGCAGTTTGAAAACTATCTATGAGAAATAAATTCTTTCACATTCAAGAACAATTCTAAAGTCTTAAGAGATGCTCTTATTTCTTATAGGTTGTTACATTTGGCTGGAATGTATGGAAATAACATTCAATTATATGCTACATTGGTACCAGTCAGATTAGCTTATAGCTGGGGAGGATCTTTTGCCTCCCTCTCTCCTTAGTGGCGTATTCTTGAGTGTATTTTAATAAATCCCATGGAAACAGACAAGGAAAATTACTCAACGTCTTCCAGAAAGTGTGAAGAGTAAAGAATATGAATCTATGGTAATAAGCCAATTAATCAATTAATTCAGCGATGCCTTCTAGTTATACAGTGCTGTTAACCCAGAAGGCTCTACAAATACTGGAGTCACAGAGGAGATATTTCTGGTGTAGCCATTTTGTAGTAGCAATCCTAAATCTCATTCTGAGGCTGAGAAGCAAGGAATAAAGTGTCTAACTGAAATACTAAGGGGATTTAAGGTAGACTAGGTAGAATTTATATCCTTTCTTGGACTTTGGCCAGGGTACTAAAGTTGTCACTCTGCCAGCAAAGAGTGCCTGGGGATTCTTAATGACCAGACATGGTCACGGCCTCAGTTTTGCAAGTAATCCAAAAAACAACGCATCCTACACAACAGTGATCCTTGCCGCCAAGCAGAGACACTGATAGAGGAAGGACTGCCATGAGGAAAGCATTGCTAGCATGCAGCTCTCCACAGCTTAGGGGGGTGAAAGAACTCTTGTGCCTCAACCTTTATGCATCACTGCCACAAGTTTCAGTGTTGCAAATTGTCAGTGCCATTGACCCCACTTCTGTGAAGCACTTAAGCGTGTGCTTAACTTGGAATTAATAAAGCAGTCAGGAAATGTCATAGCACTTTGCAAGCCTTCCATTCCTGCCATTGCATTATCTACCTAAGCAACCACCAATTCACATTGTAGCTTTTGTTTTAAGGGGCTGGAAAAAAATAGGTTCTGTGATTGTGCTGAGTATTGATGAAAAGCAGTTTAATGCAGTTTTCCCATCCAATCAAGTCTGCTCAGTACAATAACCTACACATATCCACTTGAATGGATACCGTCAACCTATGCTGGTCAAGACTGGTATTTTCCAGAAGCTTAACTCAGAAGTTCTGGGTACCTGCAAAGCTCTAGGCACCTGCGTCTGCTCCTCGACTGCAAAGTGTCCCTCTCCCATTTGTTGTACACATTTCAAATGTGAGGCTCTTGTAGGAAATGCAACTGCACCTGGTGTCCAGTGAACAAAGGCTTGAGGAGGCCTTTCTCCCCAGCTACTTGGATGTAAGAAGTTGCTATGTTCTCCTAGGAAAGACTGCTTGGTAACCACATTGTGTCTCTATTACTTCAAGTCTGGACTTAGTGCAGAGGAGTGCAAGGAGGACTGTACTCAGAGAGCAAACTTCAAAGACCAAATGAGGCAGCTGTGCGTTTGCTTCATAGCACCTAATTCGAAGATCACCTGACAGCTTTATGGTCTGCTTCAGCTTTTATTCTTAGGTAGCTTATCACCTTAAAATTCATGGTAATGGGATCACAGGAGTATATTTTCATTCTTTTATAGAAGACTTAACAGTTTTTGAGTTAAAATGAATGGAGTTGTAGCCATGGCAGTGGCAAGAAGAACATTTAACTAAAGGATTTGCTTCTCTTCTTCCTATAGCAAAACCTGCCAGATCTGTTGCCTGTCAAAGCTGGGTGATCACTGACAGCCGTGATAGATGAACTGAGAAGGAAATATTTATAGATATTCATATTGTTTTTATTTCCATCCCTCCTTTCAGTGCTATCCTTCCTTCATCCATCCCACATAACATGCCTGTCGTCTTTTATACATTAATTCTGAATTCAAATTCTTCCTTCTTCTTTTTTTCCTAGAATTTTATGGTCTTTGAAGATAATGACCACATCTGTTCTTTAGTTATCAAATATGTTTCTTATTTTAATGATTCCCTTTGTCTTTTTAAGTATCACCTACAGCAGATCTAAAGTTTGGTTGCACTGATATTTTTTTTCCTCTCCAGTTTACAAACTGTGGCTTTATCCTGGAAAGCATTTTGCTCCTTCTGCTCTCAGGGACTTTCATCTCTTTCTGTCCATTGCTGTTACACAGTTGCAATTTGGGTAAAGCAAGGAAAATGGCACTGTGTCTTTAAGCTTATCTATTCTTGCTGCCTTTGTCCTTTTCAGTATCTGAGAAGACAAATGGAATAAAAGACAGTTCACTCTACTTACTATGACTCTACTGTCTGGATTTTGGTTTGGGGGTTTTGTTTGGTTTTTAAGCAACTGAGAAGTTGAATATAATAAGAGACTCTGTTTTTAACAAAAAAATTTTGATTGCATAAGAAATCGTAGGTAATCTCATACCACCTCGGGAATTCCTCAGAATAGAGTGGAACACAGAGCATCCAGATTCTGAAATTTCTCCCTATTTCTTTCATTCACTGGGGTGATTTAGCCTAAAACCTTGGCTCGTGGCAAGGGGATGCCCCAAGCTCTTGTGCCACAACTTTGCATTCCCAAATCACACTGCTGTTCCCATTTGGGCTGCATGTCTTGATCTCCTTCCCATGGTATTGAGAGAACCAAGAGCAGCTGACCTAAGGTCAGGTCTCACTTTGGTGAGGAGCTGGCGATGGAGCAAACACCTGGACCTGAGGACTGTAAACCAATGTGAAATGCAGGTTTTTCTTCTATATCATCTACCCATGTCTGGATTCTGACTGAAGTAAAGCTGTGAAATTTCCCATAATTTAGTATAACTGCTTCTCTTACCCTTCTCACCCATGGCTACTCTCCTGTGTGATGCCAGGGTAAGTCACAACAGAAAACATGCATCTTTTGCCTATGCTGAGCCGGCACCTGCCATGTCAGCCCAGCCTGTGAGAAGGTCCCAGGCCAGGCTTGGCTCTGCAAGGAACCTACTTGCCTAGTAGTCTAACTAGATCTGGACATCTACTTCCAGGCATTGAAATCCCAAAGCAGGCCCCTTGGATCTCACTTTTCACATCTGTGTAACTGGCCTAACCTAAATTTCCTTGCATGGAAAGAAAGGGTGCATGCTGACTTTTGTGAGATGCAGATCACGCTCTACATTAAAGTTGGTGTAGGTGTTTTTAGTTTGTAAAATGGAAACAACTAAATTTCCCTGTATGATGCAGTCATAGAGATCTTTCATTTCCAGGATGTTATGTAAACTCATCATGCTGCCTGGGCTGTTCTGCATGCAGCTGTCATTTCTGAGCAGAAACTAAGAAAATCTCTCAGCTTGTTTCTGAAACTCAGACCTAAGCGTGTGCACTGCAGATGCCTGCTTGTAAGGCAATTGGTTGTCATCTGTTTTTCAAGGGTTCTTTTAGCAGAGTTTCAGCCACCCAACACATTGTTCTGTGATGCAGAAGCTGATCTCCAGAAAAAATATTTGTGCATGCAAAAAATTTAGAATAAAGGCTTATATGTCCCTTCATTACAGTTTCATTTTGTGTTCTCTGTAATAGCCCATATCATAATAAATTCATGATGCAGTCCTGCGAATGTCATTGTTATTTAGCATTAGTTAAGCACTAGTTAATAGACCCTTACCATGTTGCTGCACCACGTATAATGTACACAGTCATTGAATGGAGAGTTACTTTGAAAATTTTACTGACCTCTGAAAAGCTGGTTTACACTTGCATTGCTATGGTTAGCACTGTTAGTCATACCAGTCAAATTTAACTACTTCCAAACATTTTTTCCTGAAATAAGTGACAACGGACTTTAGCTCTTATTTTTTAAGCTAATAAAGGTATTTGTCATCCGTTTTTTTTCTTCAGAGATTGTTATTGCCCAAGTACAACCTTGCAACACTTCACCACGTCAAACAACAAACCGTCATTCATAAACCACAGGAATACAGTCCTCCTGGGACTGCTAGATTAAATGTCAGTTGTGTAATGCCACAGTTATGCCACCTTGTAGGAACTCTATTTGTCCCCTTTTGACTACAGTGATCAGTCATTTCCCCCATCTTTCTCTTCTACATCACTGGCACTGGTAAGACATTTTCCAGTAGTTTGTTCCCTGGTCTCTCCCATCTGCCACTCTCCCCCAGGCAGAAGTGGGAGACGGACACAATCAGGAGTGACTGAGGCTCTCAGACAAGCTTTTAATATTCCGAGGTTTCTGCCTTAGATGATGAAGTTCGGGAGCCTTTGTCTCTCTCTACACAGCAGAAAAGCCATATTTCTTTTCAAAGAAAGCCAAGATGTTTCATTATCAAGAGGTACAAGCAAATATCAAACTTATGGTTGCACTCCAGCATATTACTTGCCAGGAAAATAGCTCACTTGACATTACTTGTAGACAGTGCTCGTACAACATAGTGAAAATTTCCTGAAGAAACACATTTGGTGTTCTTTTAACCTGTTTTTGCTTAGTTCAGGAAATCCCTCATTCTTTTTCCTTATGACTCCATTGAATTTCATCTCTATGACAGTATTTGATATATGGAAGTTATTAGCTCACATAAAAGTAAAAACAGAAGAAAAGAGTACATTCATGGCTTCATCAAAATAATATTTTTGTCTAAAATTAAAGCTTTTTTCTGATCATGGTTACTCCTATGATGTTCTCTAAAATTCAGAATACGTGTCTTTCTGAAGTGTTCCCCAGCCCAGCTCAGCTGAAGCCAAGAGATCTGATTCAACATCATGTCTGCTGGGTGGGACTTTGGGGCCAATGCTCCGGGTAGTCAGATTTTTATCATTGCAAACCTTTCCAGTTCTCACAGCTATGAAAGCGTCCTTTGGAGACACTCCTAAGATGTGTCAGGTGTCCCTAATACACACTTTTTGTCTGCATTTGCAGCCCATGTTTGGACTGTCATATGCTGTTCTGCTCCATATCCTACTCTGACCCGCATCTGAATAGAGTTTTTGATGTTTTCTTCACCATCCAGCTAGGCATTCAGGTAGGAGTCAGTTTTACTGACAGCTAGAGAAGCATAAGAAATTTGCTTTTCCCAGGATGGTTTTTACCTTGGAGACAGTGGGGTACATCTCTGCTGGACCTTTATGAGACTCCCTAAAACGTGTCTTTGACTATCTGTCCCCTTAGTGACCACCAGTGGCAGCATGCAATGTGGCAAAGGTACCCAGTGACAATCGAGACAGCATATAACAAGTTTCCTTGCAAGTTGTTTGCTTGGGTTTTGGAGGTCTTTTTAAAAACATGTTGTGGGGTTATGCTGCATTCATCCATCCTTCCTACAGACCTCAGTGAGTCTGTAGGGCCAAGCTGGCAGAAGTTGGCAGGTGACAGCTCAGCCTGGGTGTAAAAGGGAACATGCAGGAGAAAACTACAAAGTCCTTTACAAAGTAATGGACATTTTTTTCTGCTTTCTGATATGAAAACTAAATATTCTTCTTATTATTATCTTGAAAAGGAATTACCTATACTGTTCTTATTTTGCAAAGTATCATTCTCTTAAATCTCTGTTGTGCTACATGGATGCCCACACACATTTGTACACAAGTCTTTTACTAAATTTTCTTTTCAGGTCCACCTCACCTTAAAACATACTAGACTTACTACCGATCCTTCCTATTCAGCAAGGCTTTATTTTATACAGGAGGGAAGTATGAGTCTTCTGCTCAGTACTTTCAGGTTTTCTCTGTGCCTTCTGCTAGACTAACATAAAAATAGTCCAGTTTTCAATTTTCAAAATCTTTCCCCGTGAACTTTTCAAGTGAGAGATACTTGAACCCACTGTGTTTCCCCAGTACTACTCACAAGGGACTCATTGTTGTAGACGTCAGTACTCTACCATGTGTCCGATCATTCCCTAAAAAATTTCCCCGGTCTAATCGTATCTAACTGCCAGAGAAGAGATACTTCTGTGATTTTTCCCTGTGACAGAAAAGTGAATTCTTTTGGTTACTGGAACCCAGGAGCCTAAAGAAACCTTATTCTTATCTACACTGAGAAATTATTAAAAACAAATACATAATTAAATTTTAATTAATAAAATCATGAATAAGGCTATGAATTTTTAATTACATGAATACTAAGCACACAATAAAAAGTTAATATAGTCATAATATGTTATTAATGAACAATTAATTACTGTAATTGGGAGGTGAAACTGATGAGCCGAGGAAGTGGTTTACTGCAGATTATTAAGGCAGAGTTTTGATCTGCCACTTATTACATTCAGTGGTTTTAAAACTGAATATGGACCAAACTGTGTTTTCAAAGTTACACATATATAAATCCACAGGAGATAATGGATTACATACTTTCTTGCAGCTAATGTTGTACATTTTGAGAGTACTGTCTGGTAGTGGAGATAAGAGTGTTAACGAAATTTGTCAATTTGTGAGAAGATGAGCTTTATAGTAGCCTTTATGTTATTACCCCAGCATTGCTGTGAAGGGAGACAAAAGTCAAAAGCTTAGAAGAATTTTATTTTGACTTCTCATTATTTATTTTTTCAGCTTTTCAGTTTATATTTTCATTTATTACAAATAGTTTTTACTAGTTCACTTTATGAATATACAAATAAAGAACTTGAGATTCAAGAGCTGGAAGGTTTCTCACATCCACCAAGGGAAATGTAAGGCCAGAAAGAAAGTCTATGATAATCCATCCCATAACCCATAATACAAACCATGGCATTCTGTCTACTGATCCATGCACTGAGCCCAGGATGTCCTCGATTGCCTCCACAATTGCATCATTTAAAAAAAAGGCATTCAGTTTTGATTTAGAAATCTCTGTTAGTGAGGACTTCATTAAGACCCTCATAAAATTGTGCCAGTGACTATCAAAGCCCCTCTCCCACACTTCAAAAAGCACAGTTTCTTTTCGAATCGAATAGCAGGTGTATAAATCTCCTGAGATTCCAGTACAAGAGAGACGAGTTGGACTGCATTCATTCAAATGGTGTCAGCCTCCTCCTCCTCTCGTTCTCTCTACATCAACCTTCACAAATCCATCCACAACATTATCATCATTTCTGCAGTGGCTTTTCCTCTCATCTCCCTCATTTCCCACTCATCCCACTTTCCTGTCTCTTCTCTGCTCAGCCTTGTCATTAAATTTCAAGCAATCTTTAGACACCCCCAGGCAACTCTCACTGCAAGGGTTGCTGCATTAATTTTCTGTCGTGGTTGGTAAGTTAAGAAATAAGAAGTTTGTCTCAAAAAGCTACATTTTCATCACTTTATATAGCTTCTCAAGTCAAAAAAAAAGTATTTAGAAGTCACTTAAGAGGAAAGATGTTTCTTCTCTTACACAGTTTACCTGTTTCATTCTAATAAACCTGGTAAACAGCTGCTAAAGTTTTTAGTGCTTTTTTAAATATACCATTCACCTCTTCAGACCTATTTTGTATTGTGCCTGCCTAACTGCCTGTGTTAACATTACGCGGTAATCTAACAGGTTATGGACACATTATTTATTTTATATTCAGGACCATTTAGTGCTTTTGAAGCCTATGGGCCATTCTCCATCTCTAAGTGTGTAAATAACATATTTCCTTCACCCATGGCTACACAGGGAATTGAATTCAAATCACAAGCTGAGTGTTCAATTACCAGAGCTATGAGTGTGGCTTAAGTATTCAGATCAACTATGATTTTGGGTCCCTGAATTCTGCAAAATAAAAACCTCTTCTCAGGCAATTTCAAGAAACTTAATGTTAATCTCAATATTTGATCCGAAACCTCCAGAGCATGTTGCCCTTATATTTCTTATGAAATTAGACTTTAAATCATTACAAATTCTGGTTTTATAATTAATAAAATAACAGCTTTGTGTTATTGCTTTCATCTGTCCACTGTGGACATAAACATGGTATAATCATAGCCACGTTTCATTTTTTCTCCAACACTTCATTTTTATTCATGATCTGTCCCATGTAAGGGGGGAAATTTGTTCTTGGTGTGAAAGCATATGGGCCTTGGAAGAGAAAGAAAACAGTTCAATGTGGGTCCAATTCAGCCAGAAAAATTATTCCATTATGATCAAGACTTTGTAAAAAAATTCAACACCTCAACATCTTAAGCAAATGTAGTACAATCTCATATAAAATTTGTGGGATGCTTCAATCTAGTTCCAATTTAAAACCTGTATTAATAGCATACTTAGCCCTTTAAAAGCACAATAGTTTCCACAAACCTCCAAATCCTAGGTAATTAGGGTTTTCAATCATGACAGTGTTCTTATTCTAATGGCAATTTTGGCAAATAGCAGGTAATTATAGCTCACTGAGGAACTACATTCTCACTTGAGACCTGCCATCACCAGCCTAATTGCTTCCCAGTGAAACAATAACATTTTTGTTCAACTATCATCTTTTGTTATTCTGCAATTGGGACTGAACACTGTGAAATTTAACTTCTCTGCTCTAACCTACAAAACATATTTTCATGGCATGTTTATAAAATACTAGCATGTGCTCTTCTCTCTTGTGCTTACAAAGAAAACAAGCATTTATCACAAGACTATGAGACTGGATTTCCTTAAGTTGAAACCCTGTGAAAGTTTAAAAATGCAACCCATAAATGTTGCTGGAAGCCTTACAGAGTACATGAAAGGACTAACGAAAGAGCTGCAGGACCTATTCTTGCATCACTTACCATCCAAGAGCCTTTATACTCTCAACTGGTTCCACCAGATCTTCTGTGCTTGCAGGCAGCCATGTGCAAGTTTTTAAAGAATTAGGACTCATGTTACTCAATTGTAAGTTTTCATATACTATTAGTATTTAGCAACCCCAGGTAAGATTGACAACTCCAAGGCAGAAACATAAAGCAAGTTGAGATTTCCCATTCTGCACAAACAAGACGGGGCAGACTGGAAAAGAGCAACAGCCCTGCAAGAGGTCATTGGTAGCTCCCCCCCCCCGCCCCCTGCCACCCCGATGCAGAGACCTCATCTTCCGAGTCCTCAGTCTGGTGGCATTTATCACAAATTCAAAACATACAACATGCCATTTACCTCTCATTGTTCAGTGACTCCACAATGGGCATTACAGTGATACAGATACTATATGAAATAACCAAACTTGGTGCTCACACTCCTTGGTGCTGAATGGTACATGAGGGCCCCATAATATTTCTGTGAAGTCAGTGTATTTTCTTTAGTTTCCCTCATTTATTCTTTTTGTCTCTTTCCAAAAGCACCTATTTAGGAAGATCTACACTAATGTTTTTAATTCTGGGAAGACTCTTTTAGAATACCTTTGCCCAAATATGCAAGTATTTTTGCTTTCGAGGCTAATTGTTTTCTATTACTTTAGGCAGGAGAGGAAGAAACTCATCTATAAGTGCATAATGTCCTGCACTGTACCTATACACACTGCTATGGAGACAATATTTTGGTCTGGAGGGAGTCTTGAAGTCATGAATTCTTGTGAGTTAGCTATCTAGCAAGGGAATTTCTTAATCTGGCTGAGTAGTACTTTTCCCAAAGCTCTTGCTCATACTACAATAGCCAAGTATGAGATCAATAATGCATAAATTACTGTGTTCAGGTCTGCAGTTTGGAGAAGGGACAGTAACGTCTCCAGGACAGCTGCAGATGGAAAAAGTCTTTTCCAGCAGCTGTTGCAATGTGAATTTTGGTGGCACAGCTGCCTGCTACTTTAGCTACTCTTCTTCTTCTTTACTTTGTATTATCAGCTAACACAAGCACACCTGACATAAATGAACTGAACTCTGGGAATAGTTATGACTCTCTGTAGACCTCAGGGAAGACCTAAAAACATTAATTCACACCAATTGTTAAATTGCTTATTTCACCCTTTCTGAAGGGCATAAAGATTATAATTTTCTCTTAAATTCAATTCTTTAAGGGAATAGCCAGTTTATTCTATTGTCTATCTTGATATGCACTTAGCATACACTAATTCACAAATTATGTGTATTAGAGACAGCTTTGCAGAATGGATTCAGGGCAGTTCAAATCCCAGGATAATAAAACCCCATGGATTGTGCCTGCCCAGTGCCGAGGCAATGCCAGGGCACTCCTCCTTCACTGGCACAGGGAGGCCCCTCCTCAGTCTCCACCAAGGAGAAAGACCTCCATTTCCCAGAGGAGCTGGTTCGAGTTGGAGTCTTAGTGTCCTCTGAGAAAGTTTTGCCCATCTTGAGAGGGGACCAGGTTTGGAGGAGAAACTTCTGCCCATGGGAAGGATGAGAGGTAGATTCCAGGAGCTGTCTGAGGGGACTTGTTCTGTCTAAGCAGAGGAGCAATGGCACAAACAGCATGTTCCTGGAGCCAACTGCGGTCCAGAGCACCTCTCATTCCCACCACATCGGCCCCTGGAGTAGATATACTCGGTCGATGGGACTGAACATGATGCATTTTCTGCCCATATACCAGGATCAGGCCGAGTGAGAAGATCAGGCTGCCCAACAATCACCTTGTATAAATTCAGTGTGTTTCTCCAATAAAAACAGACCCCAGGGATGCCAAGGGCCCTGGCAGGAAGTCCAGCAGAAGTCCATGTGCCAGGGGATGTGCCAACGTTTCAGGATATGGGGGACCTGGGACAGCTTCACCAGAGCAAGTGGGGAGAGCACCTGGATGGGGAACAAGCAAACAGCATGGGGACAGGAGGGATGATACCTTGATCAGGTCATGAAGACGAAGATGCTCTGGGAAGGGGAACAGAAGCAACAGGACACCTGCTATGGCTCTTCCTCTCCAGGGTATTTCTTTTTGCAGGATATCTTTGGGATCTGCAAGGAAACTTTCTGAGCCCATTACAGGGCAGGAGAATTCTCCCACCTAAACTTGGAGCAGCATTATTTAACTGATTCAATTCACTGTAAAGAATCATCTTTTATTACACTAATATCTGAAGAATTAATTATTTGCCAACAATCCCTTTTGCAATGACGATGAGTGAAAAGGAAGTAAGTTTGAAATGTATTCTGCATTGTAAATTCTCTAGTGCTGCTCTTCTCTAGCATCACTGGCCTGATACACTCTTTTTTTTAACTGATACTGCTCTTGATTTCCACAGGAATCAAACCTGGCCCCTGTGTTTTATGGAGTTGTTCATAACTTATACCTTGCTCAACTCATTTGGATGAAATGGCCTAGGACTCCAGCTCCGTAGTGGCATCATACTCTCTGGATTTAATTTAACTTCAAAAAGTAAATAGCCTGTTTTGTTTTGACGTCAAAATAGCTCTGATGCTGGAGTGGTTGATATCTGAGGGACTTGGCCAGCAAAGCCCAGTTGCTGTCAACATGCCCATTATTAAAGCCAAGTTTTTAAACTACTTTCCAGAAATATATGAAAAACTACTCTCCTTCACATAGGCATAATTCTTAACATTCACATTGCTGGTATGGAGCCAGAGCTGCTGTGCTAGATCTACTCATTAGGACCCTAGCTGGCTCTGTTAAAATCAATGCGGGATGTTTTGTTCTGCCTCTTGTAGCAATAGAAAGCTAGGATGCAGTGGCTGTGCTAAACTGTGTGGTGCACATATCTTACCATGACATATGTCCCAAAATTTACTCTGGGGATCCATACAAAACGAGAGTACGTGACTGCGGTAACAGCTTTCCTTGGAGCTCTAGCAAACTGTCTTGTGTTCTTCTGTTAGAGCTGCTCTGTACTGAGAATAAAAATCCACCCTTCCAACCAGTTAGCAATGTTAATTCCTTAATTGAAGCCATAAGGGAGGACGGTTTGGTGTTGAACCACCCTGGTCCTGTGTTGATGGCAGTGCTGCATTGCGCATCTCTCAGAGAGAGGGCTTATGGCTGTTAAAGTCACTCCCCCAGCATGGATCCCTGCTGCCTGGTCTCTCCCTTTCATGGAGATGTTTCTCTCACACAGAGTTTCCTTCAGAGCTGCCTCTTCCAGTGAGGCAGATTGGCACCGACATGCTCTCTTTGGTAGTTTTCTAAAACACTGTCTTCAGTGAAAACTCTAATAAAACAGGATCTTTTGGAGCCATGACTGTGATGAGGAGCATTTCTTTTTATTGATTAGGTTGGGTTAGATTGATTCTGATTTTGATGAGATTAGAAATCATCTGTAACTGATTTTTTAAGTAAAAAACAAGTTTTACTTAAAAATACTGTGATGAAAAGGACAAAACCAACTGAACATATTCTCTTTTCTTCCTCATTCTACCACCAATGGCTGATGAACCAATTCAACCGCAAAGCTTTATTGCTGGTGATATTTCCTATTTTCCTCTCCCCTTTTTCTTATGTAACCATAAGCAGGAGAAAGTGAGATTCCTTCTACTTAGCCTTCCTTCTACTTATATTTTTCTAAGCTCTCCTTTGCAAAGAAGAGTTAGATGCTCCACAGACAGATGGAAACAGCTCAGAGCTCAGTGACGTTGCCCAAACATCTTATGCCCCTAAATGCCCCAAGAGTATCTGGGACATACGATGTGCTGGCAGATGGGATGCAGGCCTACAGAGTCCTGGATTCTGTTGGACTAGCAGCTGGAGGGGATGAAAAATACCTGAAGGCACTTTAGCAGATGCCTTTGCTTCAGCAACTGAAGGGAGCCCCAGAGTCCTGCAACCAGCCTCTGCGTCACGCTCTTTGCCTCACCTTTCACCATCACTACAGCAGAGCACTTAAAAAATCTTGACCTTTATATAATTTCACAAATTTGAATTTGCCCCTGACCAATGGTTCAGTGCATAGCAAAGAGTAAGTCTAAATATTTTTAATATCTTGATATAACTTTGCTATAAAGAGGAAATAGAAAATGACATGCCAGCTACTTTACTGGGTCATTGCACAATCCGTATCTCCCCCATGCAGCAATCGTTAACGCAGTGGAAACCATAAGGTAACATTCAGTTCAAGATCTATAGCATGATATCATATGCTGTGAGATTTATTTTGTTGGGGAGGGGGAGACTTGCAAAACCCAATCAACTGAAAACACAAACACGGCAGAGAAAGGGAAACTAAGCTGAGTATCAACAAAACCGTCTTTTTCAAACACCTTTACCTGCTGGACCAGAAAGGTAGATGAGAGAAAGGAGATGCATCAATTTTCCCAAAGAGCCCATTTAAGTGCTATTTGTCTCGATCATTGGAGGAACAAGGAAGCAGTGGGACTTGGATCAGGGCTAAGAGTGTATTTTAAGTGCTTTTTTCCCCTCAGGAATAATTCTGGAAAAGGCAGATGAGAGAGAGGAGAAAAACTAGACTGAGCCTCAACAGGGTATGTGTAAGTGCTCCTTTTTCTTTTAAATTTCTTATTTAACTTATTACACATGGAGGAAGAAGAGACTTTGAGGCTGTGGAAGTCACATAAAACCACTCATGGACAGCTCTTTGACATTTCTCTGTTTTCACTTGTCATTGTAAGAGATGCAAACAATTGGTGTGAGACCGAAACAAAAAACCCACGGACTCATGAAGATATTTGTATGTGTAGTCCCTGAGCAGATTCCAGGTCAAATTCTGATATTATTACCAAAATGAATTGTGTTATTCCATGCTAGTGGCTCCCAGGAGTTTAAATAGGGACGGGCTGTGTCCCTAAGAATAACAAAATCCAGCTACCTGACAAGTGTCCAATATCTTTATGTGTCTGCAGACCCTCTCTGTATTGGTCTGCTTGGCAAAGCGGTAGAAATGTCACTTACTGAAAGGCAGCTTGAGAGAAGAGACAGTGGAGCACTTAGATTTGAAGACTCTAGACAATATTTAGCCTTCTTTTACTGTTGCCTGAATGGAAGCTTGAGTAGGCAATAATAATTTTTTTAAAGCCTAGGAAAAAAATAATTTCCTTTTAAATAAGATGGAATTTTATCATTGGGGAGGTACATCTCAAATCTCCCATTCCTCTGACAAAATCAAACATTCATTTGTGATTTTTCTGCAGAGCTCTCCAAGCTACAACACAGAACGGGAGCCAGACAGTAAACCAAAAAAAAATCCTCATGCACTTTTTATTCTGAAGTATACTTTCAAACAACCGGGTCATATTCTTTGGTACCAATGGTGATATAAAGTTCATAGCGATCACCACCACAAATTATTCCTTAAATCAAAATGTGCTCTCATTTTCATCTGAGTAGTGACCACAAATGTTAGACTTAGTTCTCAAAAATCCACATTTTTATTAAACTCCTACGAAGGATGTTGGTAAGGTAGGTCTGTAGGGAGAGAGACTTGGTTTTTCTTTTACCAAACACAAATGGAGAAAAATAGACAAGTCGCAAAACATACTGTCTCTCCTTCAGATCCCAAAGCTTTGTCTTCAGTTTCAACAAGCATCCTTTTCCCAACAATAAAAATTAGACTAATGAAAGCGTGATATTTCCTTAAGTAACTTTTCTTATTTATATTCTTAGACCATCATGGATAAAACACATTATCATGACATGAACTCTAAGAGGTACACTGCTGAAATGGTGTGATCATGTTTGATTTTGTGACCATTAAGCAGGTACTTTGAGGAGAATTCCTCTGCCCACTTCACACTGCTTAGTCAGATCTCAAAGCCAGTTAGTCTGAGCAAATTTAAAATTTCTTCCCACAGAAATTTGTTCGAGAGAGTCTTTCTTATCTGAGTGCCTGATGTTTTCAATACTCATAAAATACACTTTCTTCTCCAGTGTGGGCAAAACAGTTTGAATTCTTTCCTAAAGCTTTCATATTTTTCAAGGAGTAATCTTTAAAAGTGAGTACAAGAAACACTGAAAGACAGGAGTGTAATCCATGCTTGTATAAGCTGAACAGTGGAGTGTAAGGAGCACACAACTTATCCAAAGTATTCCAAGCATATTAAAGATAAATAAAATTTAAAACAAACACCACATGATTCGTTTGGGTGAGTTCAAAAATCTGCAACTGATAACTGTAACTGGGCTTTTGGGAAGGATTCTTGAAAAGAATCGGAAACCAAAGTGGTGACCTACCCACAGGTCTCAAAGTAGTATAAATGGCACTATATATGGCATCCTTACATACCTGCCCATGGAGTACTGCTAAAGTTCCTAAAAGGTGATTTGCAGTCTGGAAAACATTGATGGAGGCATCTTCTAACAAGAGAATTCTACTTGACTAAGTCAAAACACCCATTGAAGTTTCATTAACTTCAACAGAGGTTTATCTGAAGGCAGGAGGAGGGAGGAAGTTCCTTTTTCAATATCCTCAGAAGGAAATAGTTCTGATTTTCATCATAAGGATGAAACATATGAATAATACTGTATCCCAATACTTTTCCTGTATTACTGAAAAAGAGTGAAAAAGAATTTGAATGATTAGATTTTGTCAAAATGAAACGTTTCACTGAAGAGAAAATTATTTATTTTTTTTACACTGAAAATGTTGACATTTTCAAGTTCTGTTTGTAATCTGCATGAAGACAAATGTCAAAATTGCCCAATGTCCTGCGAAATAGAACTTCTTCCCCCTTTCTCATTTGCTTGGAGGAATGAGGTATTAAGTGTGAAAGGATGAAATTGTTTTCATATCCGTTCAATCCTAGCTATCTACATTCAATAAAAGTTTCAGTTACTTCCAGTCATGATGACAACTTACGATTAGTTCCAGCTGCCATGTTGACATCTGTCTGCTGCAAACTAAAGAGACCATCATTTCACTCATTAGCAGCAATTCAGTTGGGTTTGAGTTCAGCATGGCAACTTATAAACCAAAACTAGTGTTTCAAAACCAGCTACAAAAGCTTGTACACTCTATTCTCCTTAAGATGCCAATACAGTGAGGGACTGTCCTTGATATTTTGGGCAGAAGCTTGGCCTTCTGCTTTTTCCTGAAATGAGGTAATTTCAAGTAGTTTCTTTCCTTTATTTCTTTGTAAATGGAAAATGTCTGTTCTGAACACTTACTGGCTTTCAAGATTTTTACCCTACTATTGAGCTATTACAGAATTTGAAATTACAAAGGAATGTAAACTTCTTACCTTGGATTCACTTTGATTTTTCTCCATTCTTGCACCTTTTAAAAATAACTTGGGACTTAGGATATTTTTGGCAAGGTTTCTGAGGACCTGTCTGCCAGAAAAGAAAACAAAATTACTGATCTGGTGAGAAATAGATGGATTATAAAAGGTACCTGGCATGGAACACATGTGAGAATGAAGAGCAGGAGAATGGATCTGTGGTTGCAGTCTTTCAGGAAAGTATTCCATTGAACATGAGGATTACCAGAAAAAAGGTCCTCAATTACTTATACATGCGGTAAAAGTTAAGGGTTTCAGGAAATCAGGCATGAGTTTTGCCTGTGCATGTGCACATACGATTTCATATTACTGCACAATGAAGTTTCTGCCCTCTCCTGGTTGGAGAAAATTATTTCCCATTTCTTCCATGCCTCCCAGTGCTTGTGGCAGCTCCAAGGTTGGTTTCACACCATGATCATGCTCCCTGATCCCTCGCATCACCTTCATGTTGGCCATCCCCTAGATCAGGGTGGGAGTCAGTCTGTTACCCAGAGAAACTCAGGAGCAGGGAAAAGAACTCAAATGCCACCAACACAGTTGATGGATGCAGTTGGACTAAGACACATACTGCTGCAAAACTGAGCTCGTGCTCACACATGACCTATGGGACGACTATAGACAGAGACTGTTAAAACCTCTATTTTCTTTCTTCTCATGTGGTCTCCTCTTAGGAAAAGTACTGAGATAGTATCCTAATGAGCAACTTCCTTTCATAGAAATAAGCACAGCATTATTTACCTGACAAACAATTTAAGGAAAGTTCACCAACCTACAAAACAGTGGTAATGCAGTGTTCAGTTTGAAGAACTATTTCTGCACATCGCTACTGAAATTCATCATTCTTTTGGATTTTTCTAGAAGAAATAGTTTATTTTTCAGTAAGTTTGATGGTCTACTTGCCTAAAAATCTGTAAAAACATTCAAGAATGCTTTCTGTTCCTTATTTTGTAGCCAATGCCATGCTTTGGCTCTGTCTGTGTCAGCATGCTATATCGTTCTTGTGACAACTTGTATTTTCCAAGCATGCTCAGTTTGTATGTACACAGCTGTGCCTCACCTATGCAACTAGTACCATATATTGCTAACATATGTTTGGTTCCCAGGAGTGGTTTTCATGTGGAGATTATCGTGATCAGAGGCTTTGCTGTGGATTTCAAACCTGTTACTTTTTATATCCACACAGCATCCAATAGGGCTCTGGTGTTCAGCGCAGGTCTAGAACTCCTGGAGGGACAGGACTCAAGCTGTAATACTCAAGCCTTAAATGCAAAGACTTTGATGGGTGGACACAAGGCATTTTAAGGCACCCTTCTGAATCTGAGCCGTCCTTACAGACTTAGCTTTGTGTTGCAAAGTAACCTGAAGGTAGGTACTAAAAATTTTCTTCTTGGACTCTGCTTGAGAAAGATGGGCTTATCTTAAATACAGTGGTCGTAAATCAGATCTAGCCTCACTCTGCCTGTGTCTTTTGTGACGGATGAGTACTGCAAAGAAATAAAACCCTCTTCATCATGAAGATGTCTATGATAAATCTAATTCTAATGTTCTGGTTTTGAAAGTTAAGATCCTAATTCTGGTCTTAAGTGCACCAGTTTTATAGCAGTGTAGTTCCATTTATATTAATGAACTTAGTCACTGGTTTCCTGATGTACATGGGCACTGTATACACTTCAATGAAATGAGGCAGAAAGTGGCAGGAACAACTGAAAAGGTCCTTAGGCGTTGGGATATCAGTGCCACCAAAGTCAAACTGTCCTGTTGCATGCTGAATGTGAGTATTTTACAGTGAGTCAGAGCTGAGGCATAAAAAAAGCAGCACTGAGTGGAGGGGAGAGGCTGAAACATTAAGTGCAGAAGCATGCAGCTTGTACAAGGCCGTGAACAGAGCTGCTTAGCCTTATAGGAGAACTGGGAGAGCACAGCATCTCCCTGGACTACTCAGTGCACACCTGTGACATAAAGGATAAACCAATCCTCAGTACTGGGCTGACCCTCTGGGAGCATAAGACCCACCTCTGATGGTTATTTTCTCCATGAACAAGAGACTGTTCTGGGAAACTACTTAAG
>NW_009614674.1:0-6283 GCF_000690535.1 Cariama cristata | reverse complement strand
CTCAGTTCTGCCTAACAAACACCAGGAACTGTGAAAATACAATGCCATTGTACTAGCTAGAGGCTGCCTGGGGATACAGGTGAGAAAAAACCAATACCTGCCTCCCACCAGCCCCACTACACTGTAATACAGTCAATGCCCAGAAAGGCAGAATCTGAAAGCCAAGCATTAACTTTTACTTATGACTTTAATCATTTTAAGCTGCTGTCCACCTTCAGAACAGGGATCCTTTTGGTTTTGTTTTTGTTTTTGTTTTTTAAAAAAAACCATAGAAAGCCATGAATTGGATGTGAGATGGAGTGAAAGTAGTTATGCTGAAACCAACAAGTTGCTCTTGCTTGATGGGTGTCACCAGAGCATCATGTGCTGTGCTAATTTCTCAGCTTGTGAATAGACATATTTAGACTGACAGTTGAAAGTGGGCTGCAGATTCCACTTAAAACATGTTTTTCATGCTGAGTAATGAGGGCAAAACACAAACCAATTCTGGCAGTTGAACTACGCACTTAAACCTTTCATAGTGTTGTCAAACACTATAATCCTTCAAAAATCTGAGTTTGAATAGCCTCAATATTTTATTTAATGAATTTTAAATCCTATAATTACCATAATTAAGACACTCCTTTTGGATCATGTTAGTGTGCTGCTCAAAGAGAGAGAAGGCTGTAGGCAATTTTCACTAAAGATTTTCCTGAATGCAAATGATACATACAGCTCATTTTGAATTCTTCATTATGTCATTTGAGGCAGCATTTTTTTTAGAATGTCAGGCAACTTTAGTGTGGAAAGTCTATAACACCATTTGAGGAAATATTCAGATGGAAAAGGCCTCATTATCTCCATACCTGGCTCTTCCGCTGGCAGTATACCTAATATAGATGTTTCTGCCCCCTCTTTAGTAAAACAGGTTGATTGGAAAGAAGTAAAATGTTTTTGAGTGTTGTGAGACATATTTTGAGGACTGAAAACAAATGTTAGAGTGAGGTACACATTGGCCACTGAGATATAAGACACAACTTATTGGATTCATACTGGTAATTACTCATCTACAACGTTTCTAAATCAGTTTCAAGGTCAGGAAAGAAATCTGTGGGAGGAGAAAGGAGAAGAAGATTTAGGGTGCTTTTGCACTTGCTTCCGTAGTCCCCATCATTCACTGTCCCAGTGCAGCACTGGAACTACGGAGGTTCCCACTGAGCCAGAAGTGCCCAGTCCCACGGTGACAGCACGAGGACAGGAACTCACTGGGCAGCTTGGAGCAGCGCTGAGGTCTCCAGGGTTCCCTCTCATGGCCTGCTCCATGGTCCCAGGCTCCTCTGTAGGAGTGTATTGGTACCTTCTGGCCAGAACAGCCCAACTGAAAGCAGAGGCTCTGAACGTGGGGTCAGTTCAGAGGCAAGATGACTGGTCAAGTCAACACCACATAGGGACACTGCCAGACACATAACATTCAGGGTTGTGAATTTCAGCAACCAGCCCCTTGTTTTTCAGAGAGGGTGCTTAAAAGCAACCCTTTACACACACACATCTTGGCCATGAACTACCCCGAAAGAGGGATAATGTGTTGGAAATGCATCAAAGAAAGGTTGTACTCTGCTGTGTGGGCGAGTTTAACTGAAACGGATGCTGCAAGGCTGACTGAAGTGGTCTGTGCAACATGATCTTCATAGGAATAGGTATTGCCATATCAAAGGGGAGAAAATTGGGGTTACTTGTGGCTCTGTGGCTATGAGCACTTTGCATTTAGCAATTTAAAAGGTTTCACAGCAAACAAATCAATAACTCTGAGAGACAATTCTGCTTCACACCCAGATCTGCAATTCCCAGCACTGTCAAAGGCATCTCCGAGGACAGCACATGCAGCATGAAGCTTATTTGTTCTAATAGCTGTATAGCTGTAACTAGCTACCCACTATGTAAACTAACATCAATGAAAGTATAATAAAGTTATTGGTAGATTTAATTTAAATGAATGCAAGGTATGAAACAAGAATTTCATTCAGGAAAAAAAGTATTTTTGTTTAGAAAATGCTAGGGAAATAAAGAATGTTTGCATTTTATGAAGAAGGTTATAGTCAAAATTAGTACTTGGCAGCAAAAAAAATGTTCTTAGCAACAGGTGCCATTGAGAGCTTTAACTGATATTCCTTGGGCATCTTGAAGAACTACAGGTGAGATGAGTTGTGATTTCAGCCCATTCTCCAGCTGGTGGTTTCCTAATTAAACATAGCATTGTTTAATACTTTTTTCCTGGGGCGAAGATTTTCAGTGAAGCCTAGATGAGTAAGGTGCCAAACCTCATGAAAGTCTTCAGGACCTAGGTGCCCATCTAAGTCCTAAAGCATAGTTAAAACTTTGTGCCCTAAATATTTATTCTTAGCCCCTAACTGTTGAACTACACATTTTTATTTCGATTTTAGAATGATAAACAATATAGAAATAAAAAAAATTAAGAAGTGGGTACTTAAATTCTTTTTAGAAATATCATTCGGACAACATTTTTCAAGGGCTTTCAGGAATATTAAGATACAGATATCCAGCAAGCAGGACAAAGAAGGTTGTTAAGGTAAGGTAGGTGTCTCTGTCCTGTGCAGAAGAGTTTGTTAAGATTCTTTCAAAATTCACAGATTTTGACCATCTTGAGCAATCAGTCTTGGGCAATCTGGCCCTTAGACTGAGACACGCAGAGCTACATTCATGAGTTGGGCTTTAAATCTAATTGAAGATTTTTGATCTTCATGTAAATTAATTTAAAACTCAAGACCAAAAAGAGATGAATTTTCATAGAATCATAAAACGGTTTAGTTGGAAGGGACCTTAAAGGTCACGTAGTTTCAACCCCCATGTCATGGGCAGGGACACCTTCCACTAGACCAGGTTGCTCAAAGCCCCATCCTGGCCTTCAACACTTCCAGGGATGGGGCATCCACAGCTTCCCTGGGCAACCTGTTCCAGTGCCTCATCACCCAGTTTCAGTTACCAGTTTCGCTCCTTTCATATGTGAAACCAAATTCAATCAATGAAAAAGACAGTCAAGGTTATCATCTGATGAAAACTGGCACAGTCTTACTGACTTAACGTGATCCTCAACCAAATGAACCTCTGACCTGAAAAGGACAAAAGATGTTTTCGTTTATCCCAAAGTAGGATTTTAAAAACGTTGAACCATTTAATCCACCTTTGATTTTGTCCAGAAAAATTATCTTTTGCCCGTGATTAAAATCCTATACTTCAGGGCATATTTCCTACAATATATCCTATTTCTCAGGTGCCAAAGGCATGCCCTGAAGAATATTATTCCTTACTTAGTGTGTGTCAGACCACATTTGACACAGTCCATTACACTGACACAAGATTTATCCTTCTGTTAAAAAACCAAAATCTTCAGCTGGGCAAATAGACCTCAGACTAAAGTTCAATAGCTGTTCAGAATGAAAAATATCCATCTTTTAAAACACTGTTAGTATTCACAAACCCAGAGGTTGTGTTTGGGGTGCCTGTGCTAGCATTAAGATAGCATTTAAAAGACCAAAGAAAGGCAAATGATTGTATTAGCTCTATCTCCAGGCTGGTTATAGAGGTACTGATTACTTGCCATATCTTCTACAGACAAGAGGAACTTCACCCTGCAAATCAGATGCTCTAATTTAAGAGGAGTCTGTCTCTTTGGTTAAGAGATTACACTGTTGGAAGGAAGCTGCTGTTGGAAAAAGTATTTCATCTTAAAGCAATATAGCCTAAAAGAATTTGGACATGTAGCCTTAGGTTCCCAACTATAAATGAAATAATGTCAATATCAATAACATTATCAATATCAACTAATAGAAGAGATTAGAAATTTGATGTTAAGAATAATCACTGAAATAAGGCTCTTCACAAATATTCCCAGTGTATTTTAAATTTTACCAAAAATGGAAATTAGTATCTTTCTAAATTATATTCTAAATTTATTATCTTTCTAAATTTAAAAACAAATCCATTGTCAAATTCAAGTAAAATAGTACCATTGCATTAGCACTCATGGCAGAGGTCAAAGCTAATAAAAGGACACATTTTGGATTATATATTACATACCACTTGATTCCACGCAATTGTTTGTATTTGGTTAACCAATTTGCAATTAGTTACCCAATTATTTGCATTTGGTTAAAGAACTGAGAATTTTAGGACAGATCTCAATTTGAATACTCAGAGCTGTGGACTCCATCCTTTTGCTTTCTGGTGTATTTTTCTTTACTGTTAAAAAATATTCTTTAGTTCTTTAGATTTGTCTGCTTCTGGTCTTGTTATCAAATAACAAAATCATTTAGCAAACAATAATATCAGTTCATGTAGTTTCGTAGAAATTGCAGTCAGGTCACTTCTAAATTTTATTTTTGACAATATCTTCTAAGCCTTTCTTTGTAACACAATCTTTTCACCCCTAGAATCACTTTTATGGTCCTTTTTTTTTTAAAAAAAAAGATCAAATTTTTCCAAATCTTCTTTAAAATAAGGAACCTGGAGTAAGATGTTGTATTCCACCAGAATCAGTATCATTGAAATCACACAAGGAAGCCACCTGCCAACCCCTGCTCACCATCTTTGGATCTTACCTCTTCATTCAGACTAACTTTGCTTTCTGATCTGTGATTAGAAGTCATACCTTTCTAGGACACAATCTTTTGTCCTGTATCTTGCATTCCAGTTCCTAGTTTTGCTTTTGACTTTATTTAAAGGTCTTTTGTATGAGTCATTTTACCAAGTGATGGAGGGTAAACTACCAAGCTATGTTTCTCTGTCCTAATTAATTTCTTTTCTATTTTGTCAATCTTTGCATGATCCACAAAAGTTTTCAACAATCATTCTATGTATATATTTACCCTGACACAATGCTAAATTGAATCAAAGTTTCTTCCAGCTTTAGAGACTCAATCTAGTTGTTCCTCCTCTTCAGTTGACACTTACTTTTTGTGACCTGTCAGTTCATAGCCCATTTAGTTTGTCCTTTATCACTTCTATAGACTATTTGGTCTTTAATCTGACCACCATGCTACACTAAATAAAATGCCTTTAAAAATCAGAGTATACTCATCTTAATAGAGGTTGATCATATATATATATTTAAACTTGACAAAATGGTACATCCCTCAGGACCTATTTCCACAAAACAGTGTTGAATAACATTGATTATAACCCTTTCCTTTATTCATTCATTGACTGCATTTTAGATCAGTATTTTCACTGTTTTCCCTGAAAGTAAGACTGGGCTAAATACCCATCAGTGATCAAAATTCCCCATGTTTTGTAAATATTGGCTCAAAATTAACGTTTTTCTCATTTTCTGGAATTTCAACAGTATTCCAAGATTCATTAAAAAGAATGCCTACAGCTAGAGTTTCTTCAGCCGAATCTTCAAACCCTTTCAGTCAAAGTTACTAAAAGAACCCATTCCTGTCTCTGCTGTCCACTTGCGGTTGTGCAAGGTAGCGTATTTATTTATATTTTGAGTTTATATTTTTATGTTTCTGTTCTTTCTCCCATGCTTTTTTTGTGTGTGCACTCACTCAAAAACAATGAATCTGCACCTAGATGTGTTTGTGTATCACTCAAAAACACGGATGCTGGTGTTCGATACACTCCTGAAATATTAAAAAATGTCACCTGGGGTAAAGAATGGGAGTATACAATTAAACTGCTTATTGTTCTGTTTGAATAGACTTTAGAGTCAAGGGGTAATGAGCTTACATAAGGATAGTATTAAAATAAATACCTAGGAAGATAGCAAGATGTCACTAGCTTATGAAAGAATATAGTAGCTGTTTGGGTTTGGGTTATGACATGAGGTGGAAGTGGGACACAGAGAGGATGAAGTGTTCTACAGGTGGCTGGCAGAAGTCTCGCAATCGCTGGCCCGTGTTCTTGTGGGGGACTTCCACTTACCAGTTGTCTGCTGGAAATACAATGCAGCAGAAAGAAAACAGTCCAAGAGGTTCCTGGAGTGCGTGGAAGATAACTTTCTCATGCAACTGGTAAGTGAGCCTACCAGGGGAGGTGCCCTGCTAGACCTGCTGTTTACAAACAGAGAAGGATCGGTGGGAGATGTTAGAGTCCTGGTCGGGAATAGTGACCATGAAATGATAAAGTTTTCAATCCTTGGTAAGGTAGAGAGAGGAGATAGTAAAACAGCTACCTTGGACTTCCAGAGGGCTGACTTTGGCCTGTTCAGGGCACTGGTTGAGAAGGTCGCCTGGGAAACAGTTCTGAAGGGGAATGAGGTCCAGGAAGGCTGGACATTCTTCAA